>NW_008349596.1:422129-423573 GCF_000622305.1 Nannospalax galili | reverse complement strand
TCTGGGGCCCCAAGACTAGGAATGGCACAGGGCTCAAACTAGGAGTATAGACCGGCGAGGGGGGGGGATGGAAGGGTAAATGTGGCTTAGGGAGTCCCGGTGCAGAGAGCTGCGCTATAGACTTACCCCAAGAGGTAGCCCATCTTTTAATTGGGTCATTTGGTTTCTCGATTCTTTGTTTTTTGAGTTCTTCATATATTCTGGATGGTAAACCTTTGTTGTATGTGTCACTGGTGAAGATTTTTTCTCATTCTGTGGGTTTTCTTTTCACTTTTTTTTTACTGGTTTTTTTTTTTTTTTTCGGTCCAGAAGCTTTTTAGTTTAATGAGGTCCCACTTGTTGACTGCTGACCTTAATTCCTGAGCAACTTCTGTCTGACTTAGAAAATCCTTTCTTACCACCTATATCTTGTAAGTTATGACAATATTTTCTTCTAATAGTTTCAGGGTTTCCAGTTTCGTGTTGAGGTGTTTGATCCATTTGGAGTTGACTTTTGTGCAAGGTGAAAGATAAGGATCTAGTTTCATTCTTCTACAGGTGGAGATCCAGTTTTGTCAGCACCATTTGTTGAAGATGCTGTCTTTCCTCCATTGTGTGTTCTTGGCATCTTTGTCAAATATCAGGTGACTGAAATTGCATGTACTCGGATTTGGGGCTTCAGTGATGCTCCATTGATCTATGTGTCTATTTTTGTGCCAGTACCATGCTGTTTTTATGACTCTAGCTCTGTAGTATACTTTGAGATCTGGTATAGTAATCCCCCCAGTATTGCTCTGTGCGCAGGGCTGCTTTGG
This sequence comes from Nannospalax galili, assembly GCF_000622305.1. Taxonomy (NCBI): domain Eukaryota; kingdom Metazoa; phylum Chordata; class Mammalia; order Rodentia; family Spalacidae; genus Nannospalax; species Nannospalax galili. The sequence goes on along the minus strand of NW_008349596.1, from coordinate 422,779 downwards.
CTATCTCGGGTCTTTTGCGCTTCCATATGAATTTAAGGATATTTTTTTCTAATTCTGTGAAGTATGTCATGGGGATTTTGATTGGGATTGCATTGAATCTGTATATTACTTTTGGAAGGATGATCATTTTCACAATATTAATTCTTCCAATCCATGAGCATGGGAGGTCCTTCCATCTCCTGGTGTCTTCCTCAATCTCTTTAATGATTTAAAGTTTTCACTGTAGAGATCTTTGGTGTCTTTGGTCAGACTTATTCCAAGATATTTTATTTTTTTTGGCAGCAATTGTGAATGGGAGCATTTCCCTGTATTCTTTCCCCAATTGCTTGTTATTGGTATATAGAAGGTCTACTGATTCTTGTAGATTGATTTTATAACCTGCCACTATACTGAAAGTGTTGATCAGTTCTAGGAGTTTTCTGGTGGAACTTTTGGGATCTCTTAGGTATAGTATCATATCATCTGCAGAAAGTGATCGTCTGACCTCTTCTTTTCCAATTTGTACCCCTTTAATTTCCTTCTCTTGTCTTATTGCTCTAGCAGGAGTTTCAAGCACTATGTTGAAAAGGAGTGGAGATAGTGGACAGCCTTGTCTGGTTCCTGATTTTAATGAGAATACTTCCAATTTTTTTCTATTTAGAGTGATGTTG
>NW_008349596.1:401726-421863 GCF_000622305.1 Nannospalax galili | reverse complement strand
ATTAGAGTAATGCTGGCTTCATAGAAGGAATTTGGGAGTTCTCCCTCTATTTTTATCATTTTGATTAGTTTAAGTAGTGTTGGTTGAAGATCTTCTTTAAATATCTGGTAGAATTCTACTGTAAATCCATCTGGGCCTGGGGTTTTTTAGTTGTGAGGCTTTGATTTACTGTTTCAATTTCCTTATATGTTATGGATCTGTTTAAATTGTTGATCTCTTCTTGGTTTAACTTTGGCGGTTCCCATGATTTTAGATATCCATCCATTTCTGTCAGATTTTCAAATTAAGTGGCATATAGGTTTTTAAAATATTCCCTTATAATGGTCTGGATCTTTTGGGTATCTGTTGTGATGCTTCCCCTTTCATCTCTGATTTGTTGATTTGGATTTGCTTTTTCTTTCTTTTGGTTAACTGGGCTAAGGGTCTGTCTATCTTGTTTAGCTTTTCAAAGAACCAGGTCTTAGATTCATTGATTCTTTATTGTTTTCTCTGTTTCTATTTCATTAATTTCTGCTCTGACTTTTGTTATTTCTTCTCTTCTGCTGGGTTTGGGTTTCATTTGTTCTTGCATTTCCAGTGTCCTGAGTTTCAGTGTTAGGTCATTTATTTAGACTCTTTCTAAATTTTTAATGTAGGCACTTAGAGCTATAAACTTCCCTCTTAGGACTGCTTTTAAAGTGTCCCAGAGGTTGTGTTGTGTTGTATTGTCCTGTTCATTGAATTCCAGGAATTCTTTTATTTCTTTCTTAACTTCTCCTTTGACCCACTCTTTGTTTAGGAGTGTGTTGTTTAACTGCCATGAGTTCCTGTAGTGACTAGGGCTTTGTCCAGTGTTGATTTTGAGCTTTATTGCATTGTGGTCTGATAGAATGCATGCAATTATTCCTTTTTTTGTATTTGTTGAGTTTTTTTTTTGTGTGTGTGACCCAGTATGTGGTCAATTTTTGAAAAAGTTCCATGGGGTGCTGAGTAGAAAGTGTATTCGTTGGTGCTTGGGTGGAATATTTGAAAGATGTCTGTTAGGTCCATTGGACATATGGTATCATTTAATTCAGACGTCTCTCTGTTTATTCTTTGTCTAGTTGACCTGTCTAATGGAGACAGTGGGGTGTTGAAGTCCCCTACTATTACTGAGTTGCAGTTAATCTGTTTCTTCAAGTCTTGTAGTGTTGTTTTTATGAATTTGAGTGTCTCATATCTCTTTCTTATTCCATTCCTGTGTTTTAAAAAAATTTCCGTAATCTTTGTTTGAGTGGTCCAATTCTTCAACTTTATCCTCCAGTGTTGATATTCTGTTTTCCATATCATTCATTCTAGAGGTGAGGCTTTCTCCTCTTGTTTCAAGTTGGCTCATTTAATTTTGCACTTCCTTCTTCATTTCTGCCTGAGTTTTCTTCAATATTTCTATCTCTTTTGTGAATTTGTTCAGAAGTTTATCCCTATCTTCTTTTAGCTCTTTGATTTGTTTGTTCATGTGTTCTTTAAATTTGTTGAATTACTTGATCATGTTTATGATTTTTTTTTGAATTCAGTGTCCTGGGTTATCTCTAGGGTGTTCTCCTTGTTGAACTCTTCTACAGGACTTGTGGATTTTGGTGGGGGCATAGTGTGTTGGCTTTCCATTTTATTATTCTTTCATTGTGATTTTGGCATGTGAATTTCTTTTGTTGTTTATGATTCTGATATGAGAATTAAGTTGAAGTGTGCTTCTGTTTGTATTATTGATGTGCCTATGTCTTTTCCTTATTGGCTGTGTAAAGCTGGTTGGTACAGGTTTCTGGTTCTCTCAGGTTTTATTTTGGAGGGAAGTGATGGTTTCAGATCAGCTATTCAGGAGCCCCCACAGAAGCCCAAGTCAGGTTCCAATCAGGTACACTCAGGCTTCCTTCGCCACCTGGAGGCAGGATCCGGATGCTCTCAGGCAGTCCCCTGTATTCTCAGCCCCTATGCCAGAGGGAGGCCAGAACCTGGCACTCTCTGTGGTGTGCTGAGAGCACAGCCACTACACCGATGGAGGTCAGAACCCACGCTCTCAGTTTGTTGCTATGATCAGAAATACCCTTTTCATTCTTGACAGTCTTTGCTCTCTGACAATGATTCACCAAAAGCAGTCCAAGAAGGGAGAATGAAAGCTATGAGGCCCACTTCTTTCCTAGGGCCCAGCTGTAGGTTCATGGGAGGCCCAGGACCATGTTGTAGTTACACAGGTGGTCTTGTCACCAGGAAGGAGGAACCTCAGAGATGAGAACACAGTGGTAAACCAGGAAGGCACTTTCTTTGGTTTGTTTGCACTTCCCTGCTCTGCCTTGGGTAGGGCATCTATCCTGGTCTTAATCCCTTGCAACATCAAGCTAATGTCCTTGAATATGGCCCAAGGCTTGCCTTGGGCTCAGTCCCCCTCCAGAGGCTCTGTTGGAAGCATTCAATATTGAAGGCATCTTCTTTGCAGTTTATTCCAAACATGAGTCAAGTTCTTTACAGTTATGAAAATATTTGCATTCAAGGCAGGTCATAGAGACTACCAACACAGTGTACCAGGTTCAAAGGATTTACAGTGAAGTTGCAGAAACATGTTCACTGTGTATGTGGTGCTGGGGCTCCAACCAAGGACCTCTCACATGCAAGGAAAGAACTCTACCACTGAACTATACCTCTGTCCCTAACAATAACTTTGTAACAAATACCTCATTAATTTCTTAAATATTCTACTCTGACACAGGTTGTCCCTGTCCTTGAGATGCTGTGCAGTCTAGAAGGAGATGGTAATGGCTGATATGAAGAAAGAAAAGGAAAGCAATGACTAATCACAATGTTTGAATGGTTGCACAGTCCTTCCCCTTTCCTTAATTGAAATGCTATCCTCCAGGTGATGGTATTAGAAGGCAGAGCCTTTGAGAAGAGATTAGGCCATGAATGTGGAGCCCTTATCAACAGGATTAGTGCCCTTAAAGAAGAGAGGCCAAGTTGGGTGTGGTTGTCTATACCTTTAGTCCCAGCACTCAGGAGGCAGAGGCCTGTGTGTTCTAGGCCAGCCTGGTCTACACAGTGAGTTACAGGCCAGTTGGGGCTACAGGGAGACCCTGGCTCAAAAAAAAAAAAAAAAAAAAAAAGAACCTAGAAAGACCTGTGTGAGCTCACAATGAGAAGATTCCTTTTGAAAACTGGGAAGAAAGTCTTTCTAGTCATTGAATTTTCCACTTTTAGTCTTCAGGACCATGAACAATAAACATCTATTGTCTAGAAGCCATCAAGTCTATGATATTTTGTTATAGTAGCCTGAACAGACTCATGATAACTATGCCATCAAGAGGCAGTGGTGGGAATCTTTAACTCTGCCATGACCAGATAATGATGAGAACCTTTAGATTCACTTCTGAGGAGGTAGCTGAGACCTGGAACACACATGGTGAGAATTCCAGGGAGAGGAAGGAATGACATACAGAGGACCTGAGGCCAGAGGAAAGACCTGAAGCAGTCTAGGAAGCTATAGGAAGCCAAGGGTGCTAGAATGAAGAGGAGGTATGAGGTCAGGCCAAAGGTGGTCAGAGGTGTGTGTGAAGCTAAGGCATATTTTCTTATGGAATGGATAGGGGTGACACCCTGAAGTCCTAAGATAATGACCCTGGTTCTGTGTAGAAGATGGTGGAAGGGGAGGGCAAAGACAGAGAATGGTGGGATTTACCTCAGGAAGTTCATGTAGAAAGACTGTTCCTTCTTGGTCTGCAGGAGCAGGTGCATGTGCTATGTTCAGGGATGTCTTCCAGGCAGAGAAAATGGTGCTTGAGAGTTAGAAGCTTGAGATGCAAAGGAGCCCTGGAGGGGAGGGGTGGTGGAAAATGTGGCAGTACGGTCACTTGAGAGATGGCTAAGTGTGATGGACGTATCCTATAGGCACTCAATGTCCACAGAGAACTCCAGCTGCTCCTGTGCAGCTCACCACATGCTGGACAGGATGCCATGCCATGGCTAGGCTGGTGTCAATGGCCCTAGGGAAGGGCACTAATGGGTACCAGCAAATTGAGGTGAAGGTAAGTCACTTCAGGCCACAGAGTCACCTGAACCGTGAAGGACCTCAGCAGCCCTGTGTGTCTCTGCACACAGGAGTTTAGGAACTCTAGGCCTCCAACTCTCCTTCAATAATTGCTGACTGAGAACCCACAAGGATGAATCCTCTTATGAGAATCCCTGATACCCCTCATGGAGGCAGGTCAGGTTGACCCAAAACAGGGATGCAAGGACCACACTACTCAACTCATCCTAGCTGTACGTTTATTTTCATGACAGCAACACAGGGACTCTCATCTACTTCAGGATACACAAGGCCCATGGAGTATGCTCCAGGCAGGTCGTGCTGAAGGACTCATGATGGAAGCCTTGATGACTGATTTCTTGCCAGGCGTGGATGGCGAGGCCTGGTACTGAAATGATGGGTGGAATGCGGGAACTAAGAGCGATCAACCTCCAGTGCGTAAGCAGGGCTCAGCAAAGCTCCAGGTGGTGCCCAGGGGTCCACCGGGGTCTCTTCAAGAAGCAGGTCTGAGAACCTGGGGAAAGCTCCTCTCAACAAAAATAGCCTCCAGTAAGAAGGTGCAGGAGGCAGTAGCAGGGGTGGGGGCTGCTTAAGCAAGTGGCATCTACGAGACAGAGGAAGCTGCATAAACACATAGGAACTACCTGCCCAACCACCCAGGGCCACATGGAAGGGATAAAGGGGTAGGGAGCTGGACAGGACACCCTAGGTCCTGGGTCAGTGAGCAGGAACAGTGGGGGGTAGTTAGGGTAACGGATGACAGTGAACCCTGGGACAATCCCAGTAAAACATCCCAGAGGGTAGAAGCCTCCCATTTCACCTTGTGAGATCCTCCCTGGAGGTGAGGCCCTTTCTCTCATTCTGTGAGAGCCTCACTAAAACATCCTTGGAGAGTACTGATTTCAGTATCACATCTATTGTGATTTGAATATGAAATGTCCTTTATGGCTTTATGTATTGGGAGCCTGGTGGCCATCTGATGGGCTTCAGGGAAGTAATTGCATCTGGGCTCTGATCTAATCTATGGATTCATCCCTTGGTGGGATTCCTAGTATGATGTATTTGGGGGAGGTGGTACCTTAGTTGGAGGAAATAGGTCCCAGGGATCATGTCCTTGGGCTGTATCTTGCCCTGGCCCCCTCCTGTCTCTCTTTCTCTGCTTCTGTTAGCCAAGAGAAGAATTGTCTTTGACACATGCCTCTACAGCCATAATGTTCTCTGCCTCACCACAGGTCTGGGTCAGGTGTATGGATTGAAATTCCTGAAACTGTGAGCTCAAATAAATCTTTATTTAAAAGTTGCGTATGTGAAGTATTTTATTACAGTAATGATATAAAGTCCAACATAGCATGTGTGTTTCTTGTGTGTCTTTTATTTGTTCAACATTGTTTTACTTGTTTGATTGAAAACTACTTGTCATACTTCACTCTATTTTATTGACTTATTGCTAACTTATATAGCACCATGTCCTATACAGAAACAGTACTGAATGAACATCTGTTGTGACAGATGGGATGGAATCATGGAAATACCTTTCAGACAAAAGGTCGAAGATGTATTTTGAAAATAACTATGGGCATTGCATTCAACTCAGTCACCCAACAGTCTCGACCACGAAGGGACAGGAATGTTTGATGAAAGGTGAGGTGCTGTTGGTAGATGCAGAATCCATCCACTTGGGCCAGTCTCAGGAGCAGGTTCCTAAAGTCAGGCCACAGCATGTCCAATACATTGGAACATGCATGAAGCATGTGCCAGTTTTGTAGATTTTTTTTTCCCTCTTTCAATTTCTACAGGTCTTTAAATCTAAAGACTGGCTCTAATGAATCATGATTATGGTAAAAGCCTAGGGTAAGAAGGAAGTGGACTGGATTCATTTTTAGCAGTCAATGTCAATGTTTTATTCCTTTAGCTGGGCCTGGTTTGGTAAATAATTAGGGCTTGGTTAACTATGAATGAGTGATTTATAAGTTCTTATAGGAAGCATCATCTGAAAGAAATGTCAATAGAAGGAGCAACTGTGGAAGATTAATGAGTTTATAAGAATCTTCCCCAGAATTCCCCAGTTCAGTGCTTAGATAGAATCTGTGGGTCATTGTCCACCATCCTCCTCCTCAGACTTCATCCCCTCAATCCACTTGTTCATCACATTCTACGGGCTTTGCCCTGTGTTTGCCTAGTCTCTCTCATCCTTTCTGTAAGCTCGAGAAGAAAATGGTACCCAGTTCAAAGGGTTGATATACCTTAACAGAGGCTGAAACACATCACAAAAAGACTGGTAGGTATCTTTAGGACAGGCTGATGTCCACCTTGGGACAATAAAAAACTGAGCTCTTCTGACTCTGAAAAAATCATTGGCAAACTACCAGGCTCTGAGCCATCCTGGTTCTAAATGAGCTAATGCTGTATTCTCCTGGGCTCGATATGCTTTAAGTTGATCCCCAATGTGGTGATGTTAGGAGATGGTGGAGCCTTTAAGATGTAGAGCCTGGTGGAAGGTGACTGGGTTGCTGTGGCTATTACCTTTAGAAGGGGTTAATATACTTCTCAAGGGACTCTTGATAGTCCTTGAAAAAGATCACTGTTAAAAGAAGAGCAGGACCAGCCCCTTTGCATTGCTTGGCTTTCTGTCTTGCATGTGACCATTCACTTTGACATGTATTCCTGCTGTGATCCAGGGAGATGAGGCCCTGCCCAGGTTAGACCACACTAGACCTCCAATTCTTCATAGGTTCCTATGTGGACAGTTGTCAAAGACCAGTGTGCCTTTATGAGAAAGCTCAAAACAGCTATGACTTGCCTAAGCACAATGGAAAAGGCAGCCATTCTTAACTTGCAGTGGATAGCAATGATCTGTGATCCGCCAAACCTCCAGGAGTGTGTATAGAGCCTACACAGCAGGGCTGCTCAGTGTCTAGAGCGCTTTCTCAAACATTGGTACTCCCTCTCTTTTCAGTTATGATCATGGATTCAGTGGTTCTCAACTCAGGCTGTGAACATTAAAATAATTTGGGGAAGGTTGGGGAGATTCCAGAGCTCACTTGGTAGAGTGCTTGCCTTGCAAACAGGAGGGACCGAGTTTGAGCCTCAGCACCCACGTAAAAAACCTGGTATGGTGGTATGTGTCTGTAATCCCAGTGCTGGGGAGATGGAGATAGGCAGATCTCTAGGACTTGCTGGCCGGCCAGCCTGGACTATGAATCCCAGGTCTCAGTGAGAGACCCTGTCTCAAATACCAAGGTGGTGGACAGTTCTTGAAGAAGGACATCAAGGTTGATTTCTGGCCTCCACATGCAGAATCAGACTCTTGCATGTGCACACACATTCACATGTATTCACCACATGAACATGTTCGCGTGTATGCCCGCGCACACACACACACACACAAAATCATCTGGTGAGCTTTTTTCTTCTCTTTTAAAAAATAATTTATCACTTTATTTTATGTGTTTGAATGTACTGCCTGCATGTATGTAGATGCACCCATATTGTGGAATGCCCATGGAGGTCAGAAGAAGGCATTGGATCCCCTGGAACTGGAGTTATGGACGGTTGTTAGCTGCTATGTAGATGCTGGGAATCAAACCCAGGTCCTCTGCAAGAGCAGCCAGTGCTCTTAAGTGCTGAGTCATCTCTCCAACCCCTACTTTTTTTCTTTTATGTGTATGAGTGTATTACCTGCATATATGTAAGTGCGCCTATGTCTTGCAATGCCCACAGAAGTCAGAAGAGAACATTGGAACTGGAGTTACAGTTGTTAGCTGTCATGTGGGTGCTAGGAACTGAACCTGGGCACTCTGCAAGCACAGCCAGTGCTTTTAACCACTGAGCCACCTCTCCAGCCCCAAGCTTTTTTCTTTGAGATTGATTTTTATTTTTAATTATGTATATGAGTGTGTGTCTGTGTGAAGGTGTATGTATGTGAGTACAGGTGCCCTCAGAGGCCAGAAGAGGGTGTCAGATTCCCATAGTGCTGGAGTTACTAGTGGTTGTGAGCTGCCCAGTGTGGGTGCCAGGAGCCAAACTCCAGTCGCCTGCAAGAGTAGTACCTGCTTTTAACTGCTGAGCCATCTCTCTAGTTCATCTGGAGAGCTTTCCTAAAGGCATCACTGCAAACTTGCTCCCCAGAGAGCCTGTATTGGAATGGGCTGAGGCCCAGGTATAGGTATCAGTGAAAAGCTCCCTATGAGAGTCCACTGTAGCCGGAGGCGGGAACTCACAAGAGGTGTAGTCAAGGCCCCGGCTCTGACTCTGCAGAGAATTCCTGCACCTCTCATGGGTGTATGGAGCCCAGGAAAGGGGGCATTAGGACCAGCAGGGTTCACAGGAGCTTCGTCACTGAAAGAGGCATGGGGCACTGCCTCTCAGCGCTACTCTGAGCCCATTTGTATGCCACAGTCTGATTTAACAGAGATTCAATCAAGGCCAATGACAATAAGGGGCTTGGGAAAAAAGAGGCTGGGCCATCTCCACAGTTAGGAGGTCCAGCCTGGTCTACTCAGTGAGCCATCCTGTCTCAAAAAAAAAAAAAAACCAACAAAACCCCCAAAGCAGATGACTCCTAAGGAATAACACCAGAGGTTGTCACCAGAGGTTGACTCCTGGCCTCCACATGCACATGTGCGCACACACACACACACATACATCACAGACACACAGACACACACACACATACACATAGACACACACACACACAGCACAGACACACAGCACAGACATACAGCACAGACACACAGACACACAGACACACACACAGATATACAGACACAGACACACACAGCACAGACACATACACAGACATACAGACACACAGACACACAGAGAGACACATACACAGACATACAGACACAGACACAGACACATACACAGAGCACAGACACATGCACACAGACATACAGACACAGACACACAAACAGCACAGACACAGACACATACACACTGACACAGACACACACACAGACACACACACACACACAGACACACACACACACACACACACACCTGTTCTTGAAAATCCACTAAGCATTATCTACTTTTAGGAATTTTACATTTCTATTATTTAACCTACATTAAGCACTTTAAATCCATCGTAATTCTGTGGCCTATTGAATAGTAAATAATGGTAGATATCTTCAACATAATGTTTGATATACCTGTAGTCCAATTTTTCTGAGCACTTTCATGTCTTCAGACTAGACAATGCAACTGTGATTTGCATACGTTCCTCAGGCTATTGCACAGAGGTGGGAGGGGAGGGCTGTTTCTGCGCATTTGAAGAATGGAACGGTGATCATTTTAAATCACAGTGATTGCTCAGCTTTTCACCGGAATAAAATCCAGGTACCATTTAGTTCACAAAGATCATTTTACTTGAGAATTTACAGCTGTGCTTCTCACCACAGCAGCCTTCCTTGCCATCCCCCAACCCTATTTCTTACTGGCTCTCAAGACCCACAAGGCTGTACTTAGAAATGATGAATCAAGAATAAAATATGATGGGAATAATACTGTATTAAAAATGTGTGGAGAGTCTTTGAAAACCAGGGAGAATATATCAGACATTTCTTAAAATATCAGGAAAGGGCAGGCTGCACCTTGGAGGGAGGCAGCCATGGTGTTCCATTGAGTGTCTCAGTGGGGACACACCTCAGGCCTAAGTGCTCGTCAGAATGAAAGTGGGAACCACATTCCTGGGAAGATTGACCTTGTGGGGTGGGGCCAATGCCAAGCAACAGGATATGCTACAATGCACCCCAATCCTGCCATGGTTTGGGTGTAAAATGTCCCCCACAGGCTCATGTGTTTGCACGCATGGTGGTGCTGCTGGTCGGGCAAGGTCTAAAGTCTTTGGAACACAGCATTAGAGGTGGGCCTTGAAGGTCAGAGGTAAGCCCTCCTTCCAGCCCAAGCTCTGTTTTCTGATCTGCCTAGACAGGAGAATTGGCCCCACAAGCTCTTGCTTCTATGCACCATGTCTCTCCTGACCATCATGCTTCTCTGTCGTGATGGACTGTATCCCATGAAACTGTGAGCCAAAATAAACCCTTTACGTTTATGTATTTCGTTTAGGTATTTTGTGCCATCAATGAGAAAAGTAACTAATACAAATATATTGGGTCCATGTTTAGTCTTGACACACAGCACAACCCTGTTGAATGATGTAAAAGCTCACATTTTGGAGATGATTTGCAACCTGTTAAACCATGCAAGACTAGGGCTAGAGATGTAGCTCAGTGGTACAGCACTTGTCCATCATCCACAGCACGCTAGGCCCAATTCCCAGCAAAACACACACACACACACACACACACACACACACACACACACACACACACCAGTCAAAATGGCCCTAAGACTATAAAGGGAACTATGAACAGGTATTGGAATCTTTTGATAAGTGATGTGGAGCAAATCCACAGCATTAGCTGCACAGTGGCTGAGCAACATAGCACGCATGCAGAGGGAAATGATGCATTTGGCTGAGCAAATGAGGGAGTCCTTAAAAATATGGACTGTAGGAAGTGGGGCTGCAGGTGTTGGGGAGATGGATCAGTGGGTAAGACCCCTTGCTATGCAGGCATGAGGCCTTGAGTTTGAATCTCCAGCTGACATGGCTGTGCACATCTGTAACCCCAGATCTGGGAGTTGGGGACAAAGACAGGGAATTCACCAGGGCTTGCTGGCTGTCAGCTTAGCTCTATGTACAGTGACAGATTCTGTCTCAAGCAAATAAGATAAAGAGTGATAGAAGCAAGATACCTGATGTCCTCTTCCAGCCTGTGTATGCATATGGGCATGTGTACATATATGTGCATACAACACACGCACACGTACACACACGCACACATACATATGCGCGCGCGCACGCGCACACACACACACACACACACACACACACACACACACACACGGACTGGGGACTCTGCACAGGGGAATACAGACACTGAAGACATTGGAATGAATTCTTCTTCTTAGAGTTTTGGTCTCTTGCCTCCACTCTAGTCTGAAGGAAGGAGTAGCTGCCAGGCTAGTAACTCAGAAACCCGCACCAGAATTTCTTTTTGAAGCATATTTACATGGAAGGCTACATTTTCCTTTCCAAAGCTCCCTCTGCCAGCCAACTCCAGAGGAAACAGCAAAGAAGCCATTGATGAATTCAGCTGAGTCAGTCTGTTCTCGCTCCAGTGGGCCAGGGCACTGCAGAGAGTGTTCAGAGAACAGAATCCCAGGGTGCTCAACTCCAGTCTGTCATCTGCCATCCTGCCACCTAGCACGCCTGATCACTGGGGAGAGATGAGTGACAGGCCATGGCTCCTAAAATGGGAACATCGGGTGACTCTGTGCCCCAGAGCGATTCACAGTCTAAGAAAAGAAGGCAGGAAACTAAAATAGCATAAGCGAGTTATGTTTACCGTGATGGGAAGCAGACAGAGAGGGTTCCAGAACACAGGAAGTCAGTGGTGCTTAGGAGGTCTGTGGTTACCTGAATGGTTATCATGGAATAGTTCCAGGTGAGGAAAGAGCCAGGTTTTACTGGTCTCAAACACAAATAAGAAGCAGAAAAGTGGAGTCAGCAAAGGCAGGTGGGGCAAAGAACTCCTGTTATCTAGGATTTGAGAGGCTGAGGCAGGAGCCATGAGTTAAAGGCCATCCTGGGCTACATAGTGAGTACCAGGCCAGCTAGGGCTACATATTGAAACTGTCTCAAAAAGCAAACAAACAAAAGTCCAAGTGGAGATGGTAAGAGAGATTTGTGTATCAGAAAGTGCTGGGTAGGCTGTACAGTCCCATCTCCACAAGCAGGGTCACTTCAGTCCCATAGTGGGTATCTGAACAGCTTTGGGGTCACAGAAATTATTTACCATAGGGGATGTAAACAAGGAGAGAGCATGTGCCAAGCACCTTTCTGTCCATAGTCCCAGAGAGACCTTTGGGCAAAGGCATCAGAATACAAAACAATGAATTCTAGACAGCAGCATCGAGCTTGAGTCATGATCCTTGCTGACATCAAGCAAGGCCCACGGCAGCCTGACACAGCAGAGGGAATAAAGTTTAACAGGGGGACACCTTAGTCGGGACACACAGAACATCATGACGTCCATCTTAGCTGGGGGCCTGGAAGCTCTCTATGAGAAGGTGACCCAGAGTCGGCCAAAGACTCTCAAGGCTAATAATTTGGTGGGGTCTGTCATTGCAGGCAGAAGGTGAAGCATTTTCTGGAGCAGTCTCAAAGGGCAATGTCTGGAAACACTTTATTTTCATCTCCTGGCACTGCAGATGGAATCCATGGCCTGGTGCTTGCTAGGCAAATACTCTACTACTGAGCTAAATCCCTGAGTCCTAACACTGTCTTAATGCGACAGAGTAAGTAAGCACATAGAGCAAATGTGGCCAGCCTGGTGGTGCAGGCCAGTAATCTCAGCTACTCAGGAGGCTGAGTGTTACGCCAGATTCTCCCTGGGAGACCCAGTGCTCTCTTGGCTCCCAGGCCCACGCTGTCCTAACACTTGACCAACAAAACTGACGCTATGCACTCTGTTCAGATTTTTGTAGAAAGTTTATGATGTCCAAAAGAAAGTTACTTACAAAGGCATATGCCCATGGGCTCTTTCCTTACATCTCGTCTGAGTTTTTGTGATCCACTGCTGCCAACACGCCACCAGCACACTGCCAGCACCCCACCAAAATGGCGACTTCCTGCTGCTCCCTGGCTCTTCAGCATGTCCTTAGACCCTCCCCTCATGCAATTGAAGCTGACCAACTGGATGGGAGGGGTGACTGTCTCCCTCTCTGTCTATGCAGTTTCTTAGGGTTCAGACCTTCAGCTGCTACTGGTTCATTCAGAGGATACATCTATTCAACACTGAGGCAAAAATATTGCAAGTTCAAGGCCTGCCTGGGCTATAGAGTGAGGTCAAGACCAACCTGGACAACTTATTGAGACTTTGTTTCTACAGAAAAGGTAAAAAGAGGGCTAGTGGTGTAACTCAGTGGTAAAGCACTTTCCTGGCCAGAACGAGGCCTGAACTCAATCCCCAGTATGGTTAATAATAATAATGATGATGATGAGCAAAAAGAAACACACACACTCAGACTTCTTAGAAGTGATTTGCACCAGGGCCCTCGCATCACCAGACCCAAATATCCTAAACAGATCTTAGGCAGCAGCTGGTCCCAAGCACAGACATACTAGTGGGACTTACCTAACCTGTACCAATATCAAAGGAAAACCAGAAGACCAACATTGATGAAGGGGAAAGGATTTATGTTCTGCAGGACTGGGGAAAGGAAAATTCTCAGTCATTTTCCTAATGCCTGTACCTGGACTCTTTGACCACAGCAGTGAGACAAGCTGACCCTGTGTTTCCACGTGTTCACAGGTGTGTGAGTTCTCTGTGACCCTCTCCTCCAGAATTTCTGCGGCAATGACATCCACAGGCCTGGAGGACAATGGAGCAAATTCAGTGGTTCAAGAAGACTGAGGAAATCTGCATGTCTTAGGAGGACATGGTTTATGGTTCTGTCATAAAGTTCCAGTAGACTCTCTCTTTAAAAGCTCCATGCCTTGATCTTGGTTGGCGTTTGGGAAAATTCATTGTTGAAAACATTGTTTAAAGATGGGGCTTTAGGCTGGGAAATGATGAGTTGGCAAAGTGCCTGCTGTGCAAGCATGAAAACTTGAGTTTGAGTTCCAACACCCGTGTAAAAAGCTGGACAGAGTGGCACACATCTGTAACTCCAGCTCTTGGGAGGAGGAGGACAGGAAGATTCTGGAACTTGCTGCTAGCCAGTATAGCTGAAACAGCAAGTTCCAGGTTCAGTGAGAGACCTTGTCTCAAAAATAAATAAATGAACAAATATAGTGGTGATCAATCGAGGAAGACACTTGAGGTCAATCTCTGGCCTTGACATGTAGAGACGTGGATGTACACACCTTCATATACATGTACATATATCCCCATACACCATACAGACATGAAATAAAAGTAAAGATGGGTCTTTGGTACAAAATATGTGAATATGAGGTTTAAGTGTCGTTGGATAGACTTAAAAAAAATCACACTGTAGTTTTTAATTAAAGCAAAGGAACTTAGTGTACACAAATAAATGATCAGACCCAGCGACCAAAATGTAAGCAAGATGGGAGCTTTAAAAAGCAGCTCCTGTTCTCCCCACAGTGAGACAGCATCCTGCTCTGACTTCCTAGCAGTTCTTTCTGGAAGAATGAGGCACAGCGGCCCATGGTTTGGACCTGTTTTCCCAACCGCTGCCTTGACACATGAGAAGACAGAACACACAGCAGTCAGAATGGCCCAGAACATCAACTTGGCCTGGGCCTGATGGAGTATTTTCAGCCACATATGGTCTCGGCCTTTGTTCCTCAGGGTTGCAAATCTGGCACTCTTCAGGATCCGTAATAAGCTTTTTAAAAAGTCCAAACAAACTATAAGGAAATCCTGCATTCTGAAACAAAAGGCAGAAAGCAAAGTCAAGACCCCACTGCATTGTCTCCTGGCCAGGATGCTGGGAGCTGTAGCCTTGGGAGAAAGAGAGCAAGAAAGAGGCTGTAACTGCAGGGAGAGATGCCGGGGTCTGTGAAAACAGGACAAAAAATAGCAAGGAAAGAGGGTTCTGTGCGCCTTCAGCTAGGCCAGGGAGGGGGAGTCAAAAGAGCAACTCTCTTGAACTTGAACTTGGCAAAGAACTTGGTGGGTGTGGGTGTGGGTGTGGGCGAGAAAGAACACCAGGAAGAGGGGAATATTTTCAGGAAAAACATGAGGGTGGAGGGAAAGAAAGACAGGATGATGTCATGCCAGCCAAAGGACCAAGGGAAGAGCCAGCGTTTTCATAAACATTCTGTGCAGGGGAGGAGGGCATGAGTGTGAAAAGAGAGAAAGTGGATCCGTTAAGGAACATGTAACGAGCTGGGAGCCAAAGGGCTCTAATTATCTCAGTTCTTACACCGCTTCAAAAAAATTATCCTACCCAAGAAGAATAAAGATAAGGGGCAACTGGGAAAGAATGAAGACGCCATCAGTGAGCTGCTGGTGAGGAGGGGCTCAGGGTGTGCGTAGAGGTATTGAAAATATGCAAATGAGAGATGGGAATAGCAGTGTCCCACACATCTGGTGGAACTGGCTGAAATCTGCAACACCAGGAATGACTTAACTGTTCAGAACCACCCAGTACATAAGAGGGTACTGAGAACAGTGTCCTAACACCCAGTATATGAGGGTACTTAGAACAGTGTCCTAACACCCAGTATATGAGGTGTACCAAGAACAGTATCCTAACACCCAGTATATAAGGGTACTTAGAACAGAGTCTTAATGTTGTTCTTATCTCATAGCAGTAACTGCTACTGCTATCACACCCTCACATTAGTTTGGTCGTTCATCACCTTGTCATCCATGGGTAACTGTGGTAGGGTTGATCCGCATGAAAAGGAAACAAATTCACACCCTGCAATTTAGGAGAAAGAGATGTGAGAGGGGGAGGAGGAGAAAGGGCAGTGTGTTGGGAAAACCAAGGAATTGTTGAAGATCAAATATCAAGTCAGTGACTAGATTAAATCTCATTTTTCTAGAGGCAAGAGAGAGCGTGTGATATACAAAGAATTAATAAAAATGTTTTAAAATAAGTAAATCATTTTCAAGGAGAGAGAGAGAGAGAGAGAGAGAGAGAGAGAGAGAGAGAGAGAGAGAGAGAGAGAGAGAATAGAGATTGGCCTTAGTCTCAGGTGTCAATGATCATTTTCTTTGGGGCTGGAGCATCATTTCGGACTTAGACCTTGCTTGTGTTTGGCATGTGACCATCCTTCAGCTGGGTGTTTTACAGCCATTTTCCTACTGAGAGGTACACCCAACTAATGTTGTAGCTTGACGTCTGAACACCAAGTCACGACTCAAGAGCATTGCAACTTTCCTTCATACACAACACAAGTCTATACCTGTCCCTTATACAGCCAGAGCTGCGTGGTCCTGGTGTGTGCCCAGGAGAGAGGAAGAGAGACATGTCTTACTGGTTTCTGCAGGTGAAGCAATCCTAGGTAGAGATACAAATTGGGGGTGATGGGGTAAAAGGGTTAAGCAATGTCCCCACACCTTGTAAGTGTCCCTTGTTGAAGGGGATTGTGATGCAACCTGTATTCTGTCCCTAATTGTTCTTCAGTTATCTGCCCCCGTAAACCTGGCAGTGCATTAAGGCGTCCTTGCTGACAACTGTCACTCTCTCGGGGACCACCTGACTTGAAGTGCGGTCAGGGCAGGTATTTTTGTTCAGCTCGCTCTGCTGAGCCTGTGGATCGATGGCAGGCAGCAAAGAACAGGCCGTACCAGGAAGAACCACCTCTTCTGGGCTGACTCAGCCTGGGACAGGAAGGCAAGGGGGCATCTGGCATTTGGATGAAAAGCCCTTGGTTGTCTTTTATGAAAAGGAACTGTAAATGGACCTTGCTGGCCTGGTTCTGGGAAGGTCACCCAGGATGACTTTGAAAGGCAGAGGGACTGTGTCAACAAAGCGATGTGATAAGCAGCGGGGGCCTTTCTCTGAGCTAATGTGTCTGATCGTGTACCTCCAGGAGCAGCTTCATAGCTCTCTGCAGATTGGTGTGTTTTTATGACAACCGTCTCCATAGCAACCAGGTGTCCAGACACTAAATGGATCTCAAGGCTATTCAGTCTCAGCCTGGAGAGGGGAGCCCCTCACACTGCAGGTTCCTCAGAGAACCTGGGCAAGAGCTGTTGCATGATGCTAGAGACAAGAGCCTTCTACTGTATGCCCAGCTGGGTGTAAGAGAGGTCTTGGTGGGACAGGCTTGTGTTTATCACTTGTACTGATATTCCGGCAGATAGGAAGAGCTGGTCAATTAAAACTGGACACAATTGAATGGAAGTTACCCCAGACAGCAGGGAGGTAGGAGAAGAGATGGGGAAGAAATGACCAAGTGAGAATTATTCTAGAAAACCCCAGGTCGGTAATCTGGGGGTTAATATGGCACAGCAAGAAGGAAGAGATTTACAAAACAGAATCATTTGCTATCCGGACAGAAAGGCAATTGATATGGAAAATCCTACTGGAGTGGAGGGTTGGGCAGGCAGAGGCACAGCAGGTCTGACTGGACCATCAGTATGAGCTCAGTTAAGGTCAGTGGGCCACCATGTCCCATGTCTATGTGGCCCAGTGAAGGGTCCAGGGAGGTTGGCAGGGAGGTGGCATCTACAGAGGGGCTGTAAGAAAGCCATGGAGTTCCATCCTCTCACGATGGCTCGTGGTCACCAGGAAGTAGCTATCCAGGGTCACATGACTCCCCTCAAGGTCAGCCTTATGAGCCTAAGTCCCCACCGACTGCAGTCACATACACCAAGTCTTGGATCCCTTCCCCACCTTCATGGTGACAGAGGCTTGCCCCGAGGGCCATCATCAGCCACATGTGTTAGGCAGAATTGGGAAGGAAGGCACCCCTGCACCGCAGGGGCAATGTGACAAAATGGAATTCAGGGACACGCACTTGGAACCTCAGAAAGAAGTTTCCAGAAGGGCTCCTAATAGACTGCAAATGGCCATTGGCAGGGGGGTGGGGCAGAGGGCCCACCCCACCCCTTCCCTTCTCCATTGCTACCCCTCTACATAATCTAAACCAGTCAGATGCAGAGTATGCAGGGCCTGCAAGGTTGGGGCGGTAGCCTCCTGCACCTCCCACACCTCCTTCTCTGCCTTCACTCCATCTCCCCTCTATTCCTGGAGTAGAGTTCACACATGCAATTAATTGGTCTGTGGGTCCTAGACCTGGGTGTTTCTTATAGGAAGCTGCTCTCCTCAAAGGAAAGTCGGGGGTTAAGTCTGTAACTGCCAATGTGACTGGAAACAAAATAAAAGCCTCACTCCCATGAATGAGGGAGATGCTGGAGGAAGGTCTCTTTTCCTTTTCCTTTTCTTCTTTTTTTAAAGCATGAATAAGAAGCTCAATATGTTTGAGATTATTTGGTAAATTTTTGAAAAGCTCCTTTGGTCACTAACCGGCAGACCATGGTGTAGAAACCACAGTCTCCCAACCTCCTCTCTCGTGACCCACAGAGACATCAGGTTGGGCATCCTGGAGGGTCTCTATTTAACCATTAACAGTTCATAGAAGTCCCAACGCCCACATGCGAAGTCCAGGGCTCAGCATGTTAGTGAAAATTCTATTTGGAGTGTGTTATGAAACAGAGGTTTTGATGTACTGCCAGGTGGATGGGAGTCTCTGGAATCAGGCTCATGGCTCTGAGAGGCTGGGGCTGGCCTGGTGGGTGTTACATAAAGCTGTCCTATGAACTTAGGTTGATCACAGAAGGTGAGGATGTATGGGGGAAAAAAATCAAAGAGAGTAATCCAAACATACATCAACCCTCCATCTCCAGGCACTTTCCAAAAGCCCGAGGGCATGGCTTTAACCTTGGACCTGTGGGCCCCCACTCTGGCTGACTGAATTCAACCCGATGATGCTCTTGTCACTGGGAGCTGAGTGAAAGGCATCTTCACAGAGACCTCACAAGGGCGAAGAGACTCCTCCAGTGGCTCGGCTGCTGATTGACATTCACACTGGCTTTCCCTTCTCCGAGCTGCTCCCAGTTCCTCTGGGCACCATGGTAATAGAAGGGAGGAAGGTCACCGCATCGAATCCCTGCCTGCTAAAATGCGTCATGGGTGATGATGCATGTGCAATCCCTAGTGGAAGCTCATTTCTCCATTTCTCCACATTTGGACCCCAAATTATGCATGTGAGGGTTTGACCTTTTTTCTGGTCCAGATTGCCAAATTTTATGGAGTTTTTGAAAAGCGTTTGTTTGTCTGACCAATTGTTATTTTTTATTATTTGAATTTGTGGGTGTATGTACTCCTGCATGTGTGTATACAGGTGCAAGTGTGTATGGGTGGGTGATGCGGTGGTCAGAGGTCAACCTTGGGTATCATCCCTCAGGAGCTGTCCATCTTGTTTTTATGAGACAGGGTCTCTTGCTGGGACCTGGGGCTCACCCATTAGGCTACCTGCCTGGACAGTGAGTCCCAGATCCCTTCCTGTCTCCACCTCCCCAGTGATAGGATTGCAAACATGCACCAATGTAGCCGGATTTTTCATAGGTTCTGGGGGTCAAATTCAGGTCTTCATGCTTGCAAAGCAAGCACTTTTCAGACCCTGTCACCTCTCCAGCTTTATTTATTTATTTGTTTTTAGTATCCCTTGACTTTCTTTTCAAAGCATTTTATTGAAGTTTTGTACATTTCTCACAGTACATATTGATCATATTTAGACTCTATCCCCTATCTGCAACCCCCATAGCTTTCCAACTGTATTTCATGTACTCCGTCGTATATTTTAAAGCCTATGGCCCAGCCAATTGTTTTATATCTCCCAAAAGCTGGAGTAGGGTGGGTGGGGAGACTGACAGTCGAAGGTGCATGTCAGGGCATCATTGGCTGGGCTGCAGGAGGGCACATGTCACAGGGAGCTCAGGTGGATGGTGGCAAAGGGTTTCTGGGAAGGCAGCTCCGACCCATCTGCCTCTGGATCTTTATCTGATTTCAGAGCCCCAAGTGTTTGTGGAGACAATCACCCAGACATGGTCAATCTGCCCTTACTTAAGGCAGGTCAGCATCATCTAAACATCTAAACTCCTTCTTAGCTAAAGAGGCTGCAGTGCAAGGCCAGGGGTAGGGCAAGAAGTTACTCATTTCCCCACAGACACACACATAGGCCCCAGACCCTTTAGCTCATCTTGAAAGGAAATGTCTGCCTCAGAAATCACCAGAAGCCAGGCTTTGTGTCATCCCAGCTACTCAGGTGGCTGAGTCAGATCATCTAAACATCTAAACTCCTTCTTAGCTAAAGAGGCTGCAGTGCAAGGCCAGGGGTAGGGCAAGAAGTTACTCATTTCCCCACAGACACACACATAGGCCCCAGACCCTTTAGCTCATCTTGAAAGGAAATGTCTGCCTCAGAAATCACCAGAAGCCAGGCTTTGTGTCATCCCAGCTACTCAGGTGGCTGAGTCAGGAGAACTGCAAATTCAAGGCCAGCCCGGGCTTGTGTGTGTGTGTGTGTGTGCGTGTGTGTGTGTGTGTGTGTGT
>NW_008349596.1:370657-401325 GCF_000622305.1 Nannospalax galili | reverse complement strand
AAAAAAGTAAAGATATGAAAAATAGCTATTAGATGCACACACGAGAGAGAGAGAGAGAGAGAGAGAGAGAGAGAGAGAGAGAGAGAGTTCAGAGTCAGCCTACGCAACTTAGTTTCTCTAAATAAAGAGAGGGATAAAAAGGATGGTTTTCCCCAGGCCAAAACTCTCCTGAAGGATCCTGTTCCACAGTGGGTGGGGGCAGGGGCACTCATTTGCCTGCTGACCAAAGAGGAGTCTCCAAGTGAGTGTCCAGCCCTGGACAGCCATCCACAGCCAGCAATGGGCCTGCTGAGCCCATTTCAACTAAAATGAGATCAATACAGCTCATTTTTTCTCCTGCTGGCTCCAGAGCGATTCATGAATCAGAGTGTGTGTGGGGGAAGGGGGGGTTTGTGCAGTAGGAAAACCTTGATTCCTTTCATGAACCCAGCCGTGAGTTGCATAACACTTGCCTGGTGCTTGCTAGTTTAAACCAGTCTTTTTGGAAGCAGCTTTTTGAATTGACTTACCTATTTTCATTCTGGAAAGGGAAAGAACACACTGTGTACTGACTGCGTGTCCAATGTCTTGGTGGCATTTCCGTGACAAGAGGGAGTGTGTGTGTGTATGGTATGTGTGTGTTGTGTGTGTGTATGTGTGTGTGGTGTGTGTTTATTGTGTGTGTAGTGTGTGTGTGTGGTGTGTGTGTGGTATGTGTGGTGTGTGTGCGGTATGTGTGGTGTGTGTGTGTGGTATGTGTGTGTGGTGTGTGTGGTGTATGTGTGGTGTGTGTGTGGTGTGTATATGTGGTGTGTGTGTGGTGTGTGGTGTGTGTGTGTATGGTGTGTGTGGTATGTGTGTGGTGTGTGTGGTGTGTGTGTGTGGTGTGTGTCTAGTAGTGAGTGACTGGCCTCTGGGCCCTTTTAAACCTGAACTCAGAGCCAAGTTCATCTCTCAGAGAAGCGGCTTATGGAAGCCGGAGATGGGGCCGTTGGAAGCCGCATCTCTGTGAGAGCTGATTACAGCCTACTAAGGAAAATTAGATTTTTATCTCACAGGAATTCAGTTATAAAAATAAAATACAGCGTCTGGCTTGATTCAGCTAAACGCACAAGCGTCGGGGTGTTTTTAATTTAGTAGAAAAAAAGCCCCGGACAAGAGGAATGGTCTAAAACACTGCATTTAAAGAAAAGCAGGGGCGAGGCGGGGGCTGCGAGAGAGAGAGAGAGAGAGAGAGAGAGAGAGAGAGAGAGAGAGAGATGGCGGGCTAGGGCGAAGGGAGGCGGGGCGGAGGAAAAGCCACCCTGCTGGCCCTTGAATGCAGAGGGTGATGTCACCGGAGCAGTTGGAGCTGAGAGGAGAAAAACAACTCGAAGCTGTGCTAATCCCGTTTGCTGCCCTGAAGGGAATGGCCGGTGGCCAAGGCAGGGAGTTCTGGGAAACCATATAAGGGTGCCAAACAAGCTTTGCCGCCAACGTTAGGAACTGACAGCTTTGTTCTCTGTCACTTGGCTGCCCGCCAACGGCCTCATTTCAGCTCCAGCGTGATTACCCTGGCCGGCTGCCAGCCCTGTGCTCAGAGCTCCTTTTCTTCCACCAGAGTTGTTGTTTTTTCTTTCTTTCTTTTTTTTTTTTTTTCCCCTCCTCGGTTCCTTTGCCAAACATGCAGTGGTTACCATGGCAGTGGAAAGGAAAGTTTAAAAAAAACACAACCAAGTGGAGAGGCACGCCTTTATCCAGCTGTGCATCCAGTGCAGAGAAAAGTGTTAAGCTACCCATTGGGGTGTTCTGGAAAGAGGAGACTTCTGCTTGCTGCTGCTGCTGCTGTCCTTGGGATAAACAGCCACACCGAGGGAGCAGGGCTGGCTCCCCGGCCCTGTTTTCCTCTCTCTCTCTTTTCCTGAGGCATTGTGGAGTGCATAATACCAAACGGAAAAATGTCATGCTTTCCACTGGCATTGTGTCCATGGTTTCGAGAAAGCTCCAGAGAGCCAAGTCCGTCCTGCATGGAAGGGGAGGAGGCAGGGAGGGAGGACTGGGCACCTTGGTGCCCCATGGATACCAGGGTGAACCTAGAGAACAAGACCCAGACATGGCCACCACCGGGAGGCCTGAGCTCGCTACTTACTGGAATGCAGCCCAGTGACAATCCTGGGGCTCCAGGCACAGGGCACATTGGAGTTTAATGGCTTTTGTTAGGGCCCGGGACCTGGCCCTTGTTTCCACATGCTTCAACCCAGAGTTTCGGTTTACAAGGGGACTCTCTGAGGAGCACAGGCACTGTTCGTTTTTTGCCTTAGAAAGTGGAACATCTCCTGAGAGGTGACAGGCTGTGACCAGAGGCAAGCCTCCAGGTGCATTGCTCAAGGGTTCCACAGGCAAAGGTTGCTTAGAAGTGGAGGTCTTGAGACCAGCTTTTCCCAACCCTCAGGGTTCAGCTGAGTTCTGGGAAGGGCCTCTTCGGGTTCTAGAAAGTACTGCAAAGAGGGTTGGCCCTTAGGAAAAGCCCAAGCCCAGGCAGCTCCCTGTGAAACACACTGGCTGTCATGCTCAGCAAGAGCCTGTGGCACCTACAAGGGCCCTGGGTCTTTCCAGCTGTACCTTGGCTTCCTGTCAGGGAGAGAAGGAGAGCTTCCAGGAGGGACATGGCCCAAGGTCAGGAGGGAAAAGCTGGCAAACAGGAGAGGATCCCAGAAGGCCCAGCATCTGCTCCAAGCTGCTTTTATCCCAGGCCTAGACTGCTCTCAGAAAGTATGCCAGCCCCAAAGTGGGTTGTTGAGCCAAATAAGGGCCCACTAGGGTAGGCGTAGTGATTGGCCCCTTTGGGGAGTGTTGTGAGCAGAGCAGGTTCCCATTCCTACCCCTGCTGGGGGAACCCCCCCATCACTGCCTCCCCTGGGCCCAAATGTACCCTGGCAGTCGTCCTTGCCAAGGAATTCAAAGAGCTGAGGAAGGAGAGAGATGGTTCCCAAGCGAAGGGCCTCAGGCTTGATCCCCAGAGCATGGCCAAGCCAGGGAGGGTCCAAGGGCACTGAAAGTCAGAAATGCACTTCTGTCCCAACTGGGGCAGACAGAGCAAAGGAAAACTCTGCCAAGCGTACAGATACAAAGATAGACTCGGGTCCTTAAGAAAAGGAAAGGAAAGCTCAGGTTTAACAACAGGGCCATGAGCTGGTCAGTCACCATCCCAAACAAAGGGATCCCACCTTGGGGCTCCTACCAAAGCTGTGACCTGGAGTGACAGTGCCCTCTTAACTTTAGGACTGATGCCGGCTCCCAGCTGGTCCAGGCACATCCACGTATGCCCTGGGCTGACTCGAGGGAAATGCTTGCTGGTTATTTCTAGAAGGATCACTGAGTCAGTCAGTGTTCCTTATGGCACCCTAGAGGCCCCTGTCACAGCATGTGTGAACATGTGAAGCCCTATGGCCTCCCATTTGCCCAGCTTTCCCCTGGGAAGGGCCTAATATTACGCTCTGGGGCTGGATGTCTGTGCCTGCCCCTTGGTCCACTCCAAGTGAGGCTCTGGTGCCCTGGGCTTTTTGATGCTCTCTCCAACAGAGGCCTGGATGGAGAAAGAACTGAGGCGGGAGAGGAAGAGAGTGTGTCCTGGGGGAAGCTGTGGGCTAGCCACCCCAGGCAGGTGCAGATTCCATCCCCCAGGGCTCCTTCTCCACCGGATGTTTGAGCTTGAAGCTATACCTGTGAAACTGCAGACCTCATCTCCTCTTACACATTAAGGCTGGTTTCCTGTAAGGTTTATCAGGCAGACAGAAGGATTTTCCTTTCCCTAGAAGCCAAGACACGGCAAAGCCTGGGGTGGGCCTCAGAGACCTGAGGGGAACAGGACCTGCAAACAGTGATTTGCTGGGGTTCTCCTGTGACTTTACATTCCTGCTGCTGGGATTTCTCCTTCATTAACAGGCCCAGTTTAATTTCTTGCTTCGCATGCATGGGAAAAATAATTCTGTACAGACATTAAACCCACCCTATAAATTGACATACAGAATTGGCATCTGCTGCTAGTCACCATGATGTATTGAGGTTACTGAAAGAAAGCAATCCTGGTTCTTTTTTTCCTGGACAGAAGAGAGAAACACTCCAGTAGGCTGGTTGTTGGAGACCTGCCTTTGAGGGTTAGAAGTCAAGAGGCAGACGTGGAGACATGGCTCTAACAGGGACTTTATGGAGCCCAGGCCCTAGTGGAGGCCCTTGAGGGTACCAGGGACTTCTGCAGAAACAGTGTTTGCTAGACAGCACCTCTGATTGCACAGTATAAGGAAGCTTTCATCTTCATTACTTAAGGAGGCACTCAGAGAGCCCTGAGGTGTTGTCTATAGAAATTGTCCCTGAGTCAGGGCCCTAGGCTAGAGAGCTCAGGGTGGAAAGAGAGGGACGAAGGTGACTGTTTCCATGAGGGTCTCCAGGGCTCCACTCAGATGGGTGGGGAGAGTCTGAACACCCATTTAGACAGTGGGAGGTCTTAGCCATCTTGGTGTCCAAATCTGTATTTTAGAGCTTGCTAAATTCCCCAGCCCTACAGAGTCTACTGTCTTTTGTTTGAAAAGCTGTCATCAAGAATTTGGCTTTGAAGTTATCTAAGACTCTTGGGGGCTTGCAGACCTGTTTGAATGCTCAGGACCTGACTTGCTAAATCTTGCATATTCTGGTAACATGCGGTCACAAGATGGGCTAGCTGACACATACTCACATGAGTCTTTGGGTAATCCTATTTAAAATGGTACCAACCAGGGGGGCTGGAGAGATGACTCAGTAGTTAAGAGCATTGGCTGCTCTTGCAGAGGACCCAGGTTTAGTTCCTAGCACCCACAAGGGGGCTAATAACCATGTGTAACTCCAGTTCCAGGGGATCTGTCGCCCTCTTCTGGCCTCTGTGGGCACCACACACATGTGGTGTTCTTACATACATGCGGGCAAAACACTTATACTTACGAAATAAAAATTTAAGGGCTGGAGAGATGGCTCAGTGGTTAAGAGCAGTAACTGCTCTTACAGAGGATCCAGGTTCGATTCCCAGCACCCACATGGCAGCTAATAACCATCTATAACTCCAGTTCCAGGGGAATGCGATGTCTTCTTGTGACCTCCCTGGGCTTTGCACAACATGGGTGCACTTACACACGTGCAGACAATACACTCATACACATAAATAAATAAACAAATAAATAAAATAAAAATTTAAAATTAAATAAATGGTACCAGCAGGACACCCCTCAATTAATCAACAGGATCATTACTTTTTAAAAAGTTGATTTTTAAATCTGTGTGTGTGTGTGTGTGTGTGTGTGTGTGTGTGCGCATGTGGAGGCCAAAGGGCGATGTCAGGGGTCTCTCTCTATTGCTTTCCACTTAGCTTTTGAAACGAGGTCTCTCCCTGAACTTGGAACTTGCTGTCTTGGCCAAGTTGGCTGGTCACTGAGCTCATGGAATCTTCCTGTCTCCACTCCTCAACAGATTATCTGTGAGCACAGCAATGTTTTTCCTTGCCACCCAGGAAAAGGTGAAGGATGTCATACACAGTGCTTCAGCCAAACCACTGGGGCAATGTGTGACAGAACCTTTATCCATCTCTGTTTGCAGAAGGGACTTTCAGGCTCTAGAGGTCCAGGTGAGTCACAAAATGGCCTTCTGTTATGTGTCAGGGCTCCTGGATTGGTGCCAGGGCCTGGTTGCTCTTCCCACTAACCCAAAGCAGGCCTTTGAAGTCTCTACATGAAGAGGAGCCTGGAGACTTTGGGCAGGTCGTATACACCTCTGATCACCTCCATTTCCATATTCTAACATTCCACCATCAAGTCAGAACTACAGGAAATAAACCTTTAAAATGACCCATTAATGTCTCAGGGGAGGCTCATTTGTTGTGCAAGCAGGAGGACCTGAGTTTGATCCCTAACACCCACATGTAAATCTGGGCATGACATCACACGTTTGTAACCCAGTGCTGGGGAGGCAGAAACAGGCAGATTCCTGGAGCTTGCTGACCAGTTGGTCTAGTCAAATTGGTGAGCTCCAGGCCAGAGAGAGATCCTGTCTCAAAAAGCAGGAAACAGCTCCGAAGTTCACCTCTAGCCTCTCCAGACACACACACACACACACACACACACACACACAAGACACAGACAGACAGACAGACACACTATCCAGTTCCCTATGGGGAAGCCTGGCAATGCAGAATCTACAGTGGAGGTGACAGGTGCCATTGACATTCCAGCAAAGGAACCTCTTGAAACATGTGGTGTGGGGGAATGAGCTCCTACACATTACAGGACACACATCACCAAAGCACTTTCTCTCAAGTGTGCTGCCCCGCATCCACCCAGAGTGTGCATTTCCCAAGGACAGCAGCTGTGTTTAAGTTCTCCCTGAGTCCTTGTAGACCCTGGCAGGACACAAGGCCATGTTGGAGGGACCAATACTCTATTCTTCATTGACCATGAAATGAGGTGCTTCCACTGCACGCTTAGAGCTCAGACAAGTCCTTGCTGGTTCCAAACTGGCTACACAGGGCTGAGGACATTGCTCAGTGAGTAAAATTTTTGCAAGCATGAGGACTGGAGTTCAGATCCCTAGCACCCATGTGAAAGCCAGGCTTGGCAGTATACATCTGTCATCCTGTGTACAGGATGGAGTTGTGGAGACAGGAGGATCCAGAGACCTTGCTGGCCACTCAGTCTAGCTGAGCTACCAAATTTCAAGTTCAGTAAGAGACCCTATGTCAATCAATCAATCAATCAATCAATCAATCAATCAATATCAATCAATCAACTAAGACAACAACTGAGGAAGATACCTGACCTGGATCTCTGATCTCCGCACATGTGTAGGAGAGTGTACCCATGCACATGTACATCACATGAGCATCGCACACCATAGATACGCATACATACACTGTACATACACCACATACACATGCTACACATGCACACCACACACACAAGTACATCACACACACACACACACACACACACACACATGCTGTAAATACAGGTGGTCCCAGAGCTTTGTGGACCCTTACTGAGGGTTGTTGGAGCTGCAATCCACCATTCACAAGGAAGGGGCCCTGCAAGCACACCAGAAAATGGCCCGTTTAGTCATGCTGGTTAGTCACTCTAACTGCGGCATTTATTGCAGGCGCATGCCATGCATACTATTTTATGTGCAGTAACAGTAGAGAGCCAAAGTAGGCTTTTTTTTGGCATTTTTTAAAGACAGTGAGAATGGTGTCTAATATTCACCCAGAAAATGTCCCTATGGCTGGTCTAGAGATTTTTTTTTTGAGTCAAATGACACTGTACATAACCAGAAAAAGGCAAGCATGTGTGTTATCTATATCTCATGACTGTACAAGATCACACAGAGCTGTAGGGAGTATCATGTCTGGTGCATACTAGCAATTACTCAGTTGTGTGCCCTCTCTGCCTGCCCTGGGAGTACCCACTTCCACCTCCAGAGGTTAGGTTGTCAGGCTGTGATATGCACACCCAGTCACTGAATTTCATCCCTACTTGGTGCAGGTTTCTATTTCCTAAGCAATGTCCTAAGCCTGGGTTGTGTCTTCTAGCTTTTGGCTCAGGCAGATGACATGGCTCCAAAGACAATCCTGGCCTGGCATTTGTGGTAGAGACTCTGTCCAATCATGTACATTTATTAACATTGCCTGTACATAGAACCACACAGAAGGAAATGGTTACGGTCCAATAAAATCACAACCAATCTGGGAACTCTGGATTCTTTGGGCTAATTTGAGTTTGTAAACATGAGAACTAGGCTGAGTCGTCCGGTGGGGACTCCTGCCCAGACCAGCCATGTTGAGTTGGTGTTCTCGGCTGCTCTCTGCTGCCGTGACAAACACAGAAGGGGGATGGGGGGGAGTTTACTTCATTTTATGACTCTGGATCACAGTCCATCATTGAGGGAAGTCAAGGCTGGAACTCAAGCAAGGCAGGAACCTGGAGGCAGGAACTGAACCAGAGGAACTCTGCCTAGTGGCTCCCTTCCCCTGGCTTGCTCAGCTACCTTTCTTATATACCTGAATCCCAACTGCCTAGGGATGGAACTGCCCACATTGTTGTGGGCTCTCCTACAGCAGTCAAGAAAATATCTTCACAGACATGCCGATAGGCCAATCTGATGGAGGAAATTCCTCGATCAAGGTCCACTCTTCCCAGGTGTCTCTAGTTTGTGTCAAGATGACAGAAAGTAACCAGTACAGTTGGGAAGGACTATGAGCTGTCTCCCCTGCCCCCCACAAGGTTTATTGTTTTATCTAACTTCTCATTCTTTGTAGCACAGGTCTCCTGCACTCCAGGACTGGCTCACACCTCCTGTGGTCCAGCTGGCCAAGCTAGAGATAAGATTGGGAGGCATCTCCATGGTGTATCAACCCAGGGGTCCCCTTCTAGACTCTGGGTAACAAGCTAACTCTACAGTATAGGGGATGCTCCAGGCTACTTACTGAACTGCACACCCCACAGAGTCAGGTAGCATCCTTGGGACACTCAGGAGCTCCCTGGGGAGATGGCCTGAAAGCCTGGGTCCTCATATTACAGGGAAGAAGTGGAACAGGGCAGGAGCAGGGAATGGCACCATAGGTCGTTTATTTTGGATTTTTGAGACAGAGTCAAATCTGACTTTGCTCTGACAACAGGTAGTGACACGGACAAGAAGGTGCTGCGGGATAAACCCTCCTGTCCCTTTGTTGACCGCATTCTCTCCCCATTAAAGAAGAAAGTGGTGAACAGCACAAGAGCAGAAAAAATTAGACAAAAACAGGAGCCACGCATAAAACAAGCACCCAAGGTCTCCACACTGACTCGTGTTTGGCAACAATCAGCCTTCAGCCCCAAGGGATGACAAGTAATGAAAGTCCAGCCATCACTCTTTCTGACACGCCCACTTGTGAATAAAGGACAAACCTATTTGTGTGTGTTCATATCTTTGTGATTCATCAGAACGCACACCAATATTTAACGTGATTAAAATAAACAGCGAGGGCTGTGGAAATGGCTCTGTGAGTAAAGTACCTGCTGTGAAAGCATCAAGGATCCAGGATCAGAACCCCAACAGCCATGTAAAAGGCCAGACACAGAGGTATGCACCTATAATAGCAGTGTTGGGAAGCAGAGACAGGAGGATCCCAGGGGATTGCCCAACCAGCCAGTCCAGCTCAATTTGGTGGCTTCAGGTTTAGGGAGACTCTCAAACTTATAAGGTGATGGTGGAGAACTATAGACAAAGACTTCTGACGTCCACCTCTGGTCTCTACGCATGCACACATGAATGTGTCATACACAACATACATGGACACACAACATACAAGCATATAACATACGCAGAGAGAAATGACATGTTTTTGCAAAGTCGGTAGTATTTTAGGGTGGGGGTAGTCAAGGGGATGGAGAGCAGGACTGGGAGGGTACAGCTCTGAGCAGGTGGTCAGTGGGATTCTTGGTAGAGGTGACAGGTAAACAGAGATTTCAAGGGGGCAGAAGGGTCAGCCGTGGGGACATCTAAGGATAAGTCTTGCAGTGGTCATGGACTAGGACCATTTCCAACGCTGGTTAGATCCTCCAGCCCCTGGTCTGAGTCAAGGCCATCAGGAGCAGGCAGAAGGCTGGTTCGGGGAGGGTGACTGCAGTAGGGGCCAAGTTGTTAAAAAAAAAAAAACCCTCATTCTGTTTATTGTACATTGTCTCTGAGGATGGACCCTGCCGGTCATCACAGGCTCCTCAGGCCATCTTTACGTGGCCACCTGAGGCCTGAGGGACATTTAAGGGAAATGCCTTGCCAGCCTGAGCCATGGGGTCACTTCTTGGCTCCCTTCTCCAGGTCCTACCTGCACCACCCATCCCCTCCTTTATCTCCATCTCCTGGCTTGTGGTCTCACCTCTCTCCCTTCCCAGTGGTTGTAGTATAGCTTTTTTCCTGTCATAGTGCAACCATCTGTTCTAGTTTGTCTCTCCATTGCTGTGACAAAACACTCTGACCGATACCAACTTGGGGAAGAAAGGGTTTATTTGGATTACAGCTCCCAGGTCACAATTCATCAGGGAGCCCAAGGTAGGAACTCAGGTTAGGAACCCTGAGGCAGGAGCTGGAGCACAGGTCATGGAGGAACGCTGCTTACTGGCTTGCTCCCCTGGCCTGTCTGTGTTTAATCTTCTTTCTTACATAATACAGAACCAGGGGTGGGACGAACCACAGTGTGCTGGACCCTCCCATATCACTCAACAATCAAGAAGCTTCCTTACATACATGACCACAGGCCAGTCCAATGGAGGAAATCCCCCAATTGAGGGTCCCTTTACCCAGGTGTTTCAAGTTGACAACTGAAGCTATCTAGCACACCATCCCATTGGCTATTGTGAAACTGACATAACCGGGCTCTGTAGTCATGGCAACAAAATAAGCAATGGTGATGGCTAGGTCTGTGGTAATGGTAATGGAGTTATTAATGTGACTGGTGAGGGAATGGGATCCTCATCTAGAATTCCAGTTACCATTCCCTCCTGCCCCTCAGCTGCCTGTGTTCTTGGGAGGTGATAGACTATGGAGAAGGTGGAAGGTTAATGGCAGGTGACACTCCAGTGACACAGTTTCCATGGGGTCATCACCTACACTGGTGTGGGACTTTTCAGTGGTGCAGGTGTTTATGAGTTGAGTCACTCACGCTCCTGTAAGTCATCCTTCACTCATGTGCCTTTAAATAAGGCAAACAAACTCATAGATTCACCAGGTTGGACTTGGTGGAATTGTTCTGTGGCCTGTTGTTGATGCCCTATCTAGGCTGAATAGACCTTGGTTCACGTCTCCCCAGGGACAGATGCTGCTGCAAGGCTCCTCTGCAGAGCCCTAGTCCTCTGCCAGGAAGAAGCTGTGCCAGGCTGTCAGTGTCACCTGGGCCTGAGACAGGACACTCTTTTCTCATTCTTCAGAGGAGACAGAGGACAGGGCATGTGTCTGGGTTGGGTTCCATCCTGCTCATTTGTCCTGGTCTGTGTTAATGGACTTTGGAGTGGTGTTTTTGGGGGGTAGGGCTACATCTGTCAGATCTGTTTCCCTCATCTCAACAGCTCTTCAGGGGCAGGAATAAGCCATATATTTCTTGTTTCCAGTTCCAAAGCTCCAAGCCACAAGCTCTGTGCCCAGGGAACACTCTCGTGGAGGATGTTATTGACTGACTGACTCAGGCTTTGTCTGCCCACATGAGCCATTCTGAGCAGCTTTGACTAAAATATGGATGGAGTCAGTTAAAGCCAAATAAACAATCCAGTTGATTCTCTCTGCCCTCTCACTAGGCCCCAGATGCTGCCTGGATATGACAGGTCCTCTTCCCTCCACTGTCCTCTTCTCCAAGGGGCCAGAGGCAAAGCATCCTGGGAGAATGGCCAGCAATTTCCACTGCTGCCTGTGTCCCCAGAACAAAACCATGCTGCGAGTCTGTGAAGGGACCCTGATTCACCAACTAGGTGTGCTACTGGCATCTTTTGGTTCCTACCACAAATGACACCAAATATCTGTTCCCTGCCAGGTGAGGAGGGACAGTGCAAGCTGGCGTTCTGGATCTGTTCCTTGTCCTCTGGGGAATGATGAGAGAGGCAGGCACTGTGGAAATTAAAGTCAGCAACACAAAATGGAAGGAGTGTGGTGACTCAGGCTTTGTACATCCTTAACACTGACACTGGTCAGGTCTTCTAAATCTCAAGGCCTACTTCTCAGGGAAGAGTATTAAAAGGAGAGGGAAAATAAAACACACATCCAGCCTTGCCTGTGTGTGTGTGTGTGTGTGTGTGTGTGTGTGTGTGTATGTGTGTATGCAGATCACAGACATCAGATCCTCTTGGAACTGGTTACGGGCAGGTCTAAGCTGCCTAACATGGGTGCTGGGAATCAAACTCAGGTCCTCTGCAAGAGCAGAACAAGTTCTTAACTTCTGAGCCATCTCTCCAGCACACTCCATCTTGATTTTTGAGATTGCATCTCTCACTGAGACCTGGGGCTCACTGTTGAGGCTATGCTGGCCAGCCTGTCCCAGCTGTTCTCCTGGCCCACTTCTCTAGCACAAACTACCTACCAGCCTGGATTTTTAAATATGGAGATCAAGCTCCGGTCCTCATGTTTGCTCAGCAAGAACTTTGCTTACTGACATTCCCCTGGTCCCGAGATTAAATATCTCTGATAAAAGCTGGTAACATTTGTTGACTCCTGGAAGGGAAGGGGAATGGAAGGGAGAATTTTCATAATAAATACTTGACGATATTTAAAATCTTAATGCTATGCCAAGATTGATTATTTAAAAAATAAAGATAAATATATTTGTTAAAAGAAAATAGAAGTGAAGCTAGAGAGACATGGAATAATCCAAGCTCAGGTCAGAGCACGTAACAATAGTTCCCCTAAAAACATTGCAAAGACAGCGATGCCACTACCTATCCCACCACTACCTATCCTATACAGGTGTTGGAGCTGTTAGAAGTCTAAGCCATTTCTTCTATCAAAGCAAGTCTTTATACCACGTGTCATGGGCACCAACAGGAATGTAAGGATGCTGACCTTACGGGGAGAAGAGCTAGAAGAGGTGAGCAGGTTTAGCTCCCACAGTTTTTTTTTAATGTCTGCAGAACTCCGGGAAGCAGAGCCAGAGGTGGGACCAAAGGGCAGGACAACCCCTCCCCGACTGGCCTCCCCCACACGCTCTGAACCAGCCACCCTTGACTGCCCGTTTGCTTATTCCTTGCTTAGGGGCTTGGTATGGGAGGCAGGAAGGGAACTTAAAAACAAGGGGAAAGGGCAAAAGCTTTAAGGAACAGCCCAGGCTGTGCAGCTGCTGTCTGGAAGTACAGGATCTTGCCTTGCCTGGATGTGGCCTTGCTTGGCCCTCATCCCACCTGCCAGTCGGGTGGCTTGTAGGAACCTGCAGGTGGACTCCTATGGAGAAAAACAAAACAAAACCCAAAACCCAAAAACAAAAAACAAACCTCTGGAGCAAAGGTCAGGTGTGACAGATGGGGGAGCCTTAGCTAGTCCCTCCAGCAGCCTCACCTGTGGGCCTCTCTAGGGTCACGCCTGCCAGCCCAGCTGAGGGTGTGAAAAGGAATTGGTGGGTGGACATAGTGCCCGGAATGAAATCTCTCCTTCCCATCTTCCCCGAAACTGTCAGCTGGAGAGAAAGGCTTCACCCATGAGCTGTTTTCCATTTACAGATAAAAAGAGAGGGAAAGGGAGAGAGAAACGAGCACAGATGTGAATTCTGGGTAGTGCTGAGCGGCTCCCCTATGGAGCCTGTTGCCTTGGCAACATACTATCATGATGGACCACTTTTGGAAGGGGTGCTGCAGTGAAGCATCACAAAAGCAGCAGTGTGACTTTAGGCCTGGGTTTCTTGTATTTTTGGAAACATCCTTTGACAGGTGTATTTTCTACTCCTGCCCCTGACTGTGCCCTGCGTGTCTAGCAGATGTTAACACGTCCCCAAATGGAAGACATGGTCTTTGTCTTCTCTGTACCTTTCCATCCTGTGTAGAGCGCACGGCATTTATCCTCCCTGTTTAAAGTGTGGGACATTTCCTGTGAGTGAGGCCGCTAGTCTGTACCTCCACTGTGCATTAGGGAACTTGTCTCTCTTACCTAGCTAGCTGTATTTACTGCCCCAGTCACATCTACACTTTGGCCTGAGAGGCCTCCAGGCACTCTCTTTGACTTGTACTTTCTCCCCTCCAGGTGACAACTGCTCCAGGGTGGATGTGGACATGCTGTGGGAAGGCGGAGCTGCTTGCGCTGGTTTAGAGGTGGGTCAAGTTTATGAGGTGGGAAGGGAGTCAGGGACCCATGGTTGCAGAGGCATCTCAGAGGTGAAGCAGCCCCAGGGTTTGGTCATGCAGACACTGTCCCATCACTCCTTGAATAACCTCACTACTTCAGGACAAGCTATTTCTGTGACTTAATTTCCTTCTGGAAAAATCCCAATCTGCTGGTTTTCTCCTGGGTTGTGATGCCCTGCCAGGCCATTAGCCCTTCTGTGGCTTGTAGACAGCTGGTGAGCACGAGACACTTGTGTTCCTTGGTCTCATATGAAGTCTGTTGGGGAGAGGAGAATGGTGTGTACTGTACAGACAAGAAGAGTCAGCTTCCAGAGGGTGTGCCCAGGGTCCCTCTTCTCGCATCAGAGCCAAGAAGCCCAAAGGCATGCCCCTCTTGCTGGCCCCAGTGTGATGCTAGTTTGAGATAGCTGGGAGAAGATGGGTACAAGAGGGCAGCCTTGATTTGCCAGCACCAACCCACTCTGCGTTTTGGAGGGCTGGGGGCTCAAGTTCAGGGTTGTTGAGTATAATACTGTCCTACCAATGACAGAACTTCTCTCCATTTTTTCTGTAACTAAACAGAGCAGCAGGGACAGGCCAGAGGGAAGAGTGGCAGGTACCAAAGGTTGCTCACCCAGTCCTTGGTTTATGGTCTCATTGTAGAAGATTATAGAAGCGGGACTGAAAGGGACTTGGAGATTATTGCTCTGTTACAGCGGGATTGGCATATACAATGGCAATAACCACATCACAAACTGCCTTTAGCTGTTTGCATAAAGCCAGGCACTGTCCTAGCTGTTTTATGACTGTGTTTTGTCCAACTGACTCAAAGAGCTGAAGTATTTTGCCCAAAGTTGCATGACTAGGAAGTAGCCAGACCAAGCCTCAGCTCTCATCACACAGTTTCAAACCTGTGCTCTCCCCAATATCATGCACCAACCTCTGGAGTCATCTCCCCATTTGGTGACTATTAGGAAGACCTACTACATGTCAGCACTGCTACAGGTGCTGGGGACACAGTAAATAAAACAGAGATAGTCCCCCAACCTCCCACCAGGGAAGAAAAACAAACACAGACCAGAGTGGGGGAAGAGAGGGCGGTAATGTTGGGATCTGGAAGGTGACACCGATGACAAGGTTGGCCCCTGAGAAGGGAGGGCAAAACACGAGTCTCGAGGTAAGGAGTAGACATAGCGCTATCAGGGACAGAGGGTCCACGGAAGGGGGAAGGAGGGCGAAGGCTCTGAGGTGGGAATAAATGGGGAGGCTGGTGTGACTGAGATGGAGTGAAACCGGGCAGGCAGGAGGACAGAAGCTAGAGTGCTGTAGACACTCCGTAAGGCTTTCCAGTCCCTGGATATGCCAGGCGCCTTCACAGGGTCCAGAGCAGACACAGCAACATCTGCTTCACATTTTCACAGGACCACACCGGCTGGTGTGTGGAGGAAGAAGCAAGAGACCCACAGGACCAGTTCTGGGGAGGCAAACATAGGCAGATCTCTGGGGCTTACCAGCCAGCCACCCTAGGTTACTCAGCAAGCTCCAGATTCAGTGAGAGACCTTGTCTTGGGAAACACAGTGGACAGTGTCTGAGGAACAACACTCAAGGTTGACCACTGATCTCCACATTGTATACACACACACATGCCCTTGCATATAAGAAACACACACACACACACGCACACACACACACAAAGGCACAAGGGTCCATTGCTACCATCCAGAGGACAAAAGGCAGAGGCCCAGTGGAGCTGAAGAGCAGGAGACAGGTCCTTGATATATTTTAAGGGAGTAATGGTGGTTGGCTGAGAGCTTGGGTGTGGGGTACAAGAAAAAGAAGGGAATCAAAGATGACTAAGGTTTGGGGCTTAAGCCACTGGAAGAATGAAATTGCCTCTACTGAGATGGAGGACTGTGGATAAAACAGTCTGAGGAGGCAGCCTGGGACAGAGGGAGAACAGCTGGGGCATGCTGACTTTGAGATGTCATTAGCTGGGTAGCCTTGTCCAGAAGCTGGATATATTTTGAATGTGGGAGACAATTGAGAATAACTCGACACAAGTATGACTTTTTGTGTGTGTTTCTGTAGGTGTACATATGTGTTTGAGTACATGTGTACATGTGTATGTGCGCATGTGGTAGCCAGAGGCCAACCTTAGGTGTCATTCCTTAGGAGTCAGCCATCTTGTTTTCTGAGGCAAGGTCGCTTATGGGCCTGGAGCTTGCCAAGTAGGTTAGACTGGCTGACCAGCGAGGCCCAGGGCCACGTCTCCACCTCCCTGCATTGGGATTCCAAGTGTGCACCACTGTACCTAGGTTTTGGAGATAAACCCAGGTCCCCATGTTTGCACAGCAAGTGCTGCCTTCCTGGGTCCCATGAGTATAATTTTTAAGATTCTGATATAAGCTTTATTCATCAGGGGGACAAAATGGATGCCAAGCTTATTTCCCACAAAATACTTAATGGACTAGGCACCATAGTATTCAGTCTGATAGATTCCCTCACTGTGCTGGGCAGGGAGGAAAGAGAAAATCTCCCAGAAGCTTGAGAGGAATCTGGTCTAGAGGTAATCATTTTCTGTTTGATAACACTGAATACAAGCAGAGGATCCTTGTGTCTGAGGAATAAAATGAATATGAAATGAACACTTGTCTAGACAGAGAATTCAAATCCATGGATAGACCTGAAAAGAAAAAAAGATGGAGTACCTTCACATTAACTTACCTAAACTCTTGGGGTTTAATAGCCAGAAGTTAACTAGACAGTCAGAGCACTGTAGGCTAGTCTTCCTTTGAATGGAGAAGGAGCCCACAGCACAACTGTTCTAGATACGCACGCCAGATTCAGTGTCACCAAATGTCCTGGCCAGCTGTCACAAGTCCCAGGGAAGAAAGGATGGGACTGTCACCTAATGATTGCAGCTGCCGTGTTAGCACACGGTGTCCTGGGCACCTTTTGATAGCTCTGCTTTCTGATGTGTGAAAATGAACGGCATCCGCTCAGACCTTGAGATCCACCAGGCAGTGATGTGAGGCGCTGATGGTAAAATAATCACAGAGATGCTGGGAATGAGCTGTGCCATCCCGGTGAGAGCCAAGTTCAGAGAGTTCATCTAAAAATGCCAAGCAGAGTACGTCAGCTAAGCAGAGCTGGAGTGTCACATGACATACAAGAGCTTAAGCCTCTGTGGAGGAGATGGGTGCCTAGTCACAGAGCCCTGACACATGGCCTTGACACTTTGATCTGCTTCCTTCTTTTGCTTGGGCTTTTGATTCTGTTTATAAAACCTTGACTCTTGCTATCACCAATGGCATTCCTGATTAAGTGCTGGGAGAAGTGTGCATTGAATGGAAGAAAGCCTGGCCCCTTGTGGGCACTGGGGATCTTTGAAGAGTGGCAGAGAGGCACCCCATGGCTTCCTCCTGGCTCTTGCATATACTTCATCATAGCTGCTGTTGCAGTTATAATGTTTGGTAAATGTTATCTACACATGCGTTCTGTGGTTGGATACAGTGTCCCCACAAAGTGTTCATGGGAGAATTGGTCCCCAGCTGCTAGTGCTATTTTGGGAGCTCCTGGAAATTTTAGCAAGTGGAGCCTAGCTGTAGAAGTAGGTCACTGGGAGAGTGTCCTAGGGGACTGTATTCTGTCCTCGACATCCTGAGCCAGCAGCAAGAAGACATGTCAGCATCTTGGCCAAAAGTAATTGATGCTGATCACCAGATATAGGCAAAACTGCTCTAGTACGGTGAGGACAGGCAGAGAGGCTCAGTCAGGCACATGCAAACCTCACCGAGGTGCTGTTTCTCTCTCTCTCTCTCTCTCTCTCTCTCTCTCTCTCTCTCTCTCAGCAAGTAAGCTCACCATGGTCCCAGAATGAACAAAGCCGAGAACTGTAGATTGACTTCTCTGAAACTGTGAACCCAAACCCAAATCTTTCCTCCCTTAGATTATGTTGGGTATTTTGTCACAGCAATGAAAAGATTGACTAATCCAATACTTAACACATTACACACAGGCAAGTCCAGCCTTTTGACACTAGGACACAACATTTCCATCTATGAGCTCCACGGGAAAGAACCATGTAATCTAGTATCAAAGGAAAAAAATCTCATAATGTTTTAAGTAAATTTGTCATTTTGTTTTGGGCTATACTTGGGTGCCTGTGGCTCAGGGGCCACAGGCTGGACAGTTATGTGAATAACTGTCTCTTTGCAAACTTTCTCAC
This sequence comes from Nannospalax galili, assembly GCF_000622305.1. NCBI lineage: Eukaryota > Metazoa > Chordata > Mammalia > Rodentia > Spalacidae > Nannospalax > Nannospalax galili. The sequence continues at coordinate 383,297 of NW_008349596.1, read as the reverse complement.
CAGGGAACCCCTTCATTGCAGGGACAGGGCTCACCCACCCTTGGGGCCACAGCAGGAAGCCCCCAGCTGCACCATGAGGGGTACCCAGTTCTAATGAATGAGAAATCCAATGCATGGATCTTGTTCCCAGTATCATTATTTGACCAAGTCTGGAGCCAGGTTCAGAAATTCCATTTCCAGGACAGTGCTTCTGTCAAAGAGAAGACAAAAGCATGCACTCCAAGCTCCATCTAATTCATGAAGAATGTTTTCTAAACTCTATATTCACGTGTGTACAGGTGCACGTGTGTATGGATGCATGAGTATGTGTGTGCACATGCATGTGTGTGGAGTCCAGAGGTCAGCCTTGAGTGTTGTTCCTTACAAATCCACTCTGTGCTTTCTCTCACTGGCCTGGAGCTCACCCATTAAGCTAGGCTGCCTGGCTAGCAAGCCTCAGGGATCCACCTGTCCCAGTTCAGGATAACAAGCATGTGCTACCACATCCAGCTTTTTTACATGTATTCTGGGGATGGAACATAGGTCCTCATGTTTGTGTGGTAAACACTTTACCAACTGAGTTATCTCCCCAGACCTCTCCTAAGCTCATTTCTAAGAAGGGCCAGGGAACTGGAATGCTTTTCCCTGGATCCAGGCTTTCATGCATCTCTGCCCAGCACACATGCTCTGCCACCATAGATAGAGTAGCTCTCTTCACGTCTGTTTGGAACATCAGAGCCAGTGCTCTAGGTAAGCTACAGGATAAATGTCAGCAAGGGGGGGAATGCTACCACACAGGTAGACAGCATTTTAAAAGTTCTGCCAAGGGTCACCTTTTGAAAAGATCTCAAATTCTGTTTTTGTAGCTTGTTAACCTTCTCCTTCCCGAAACAATCAATGCCTGTGCTTGCTCCAGCTCCTCTGTGTAGGAGGCCGGGTCTGAGTGGGATGCACCAAAAGCATTTTCCTGGTAATCTCATTACAAGAGGTCCACAGTTTTTAATTCATCCCAGGGTTTCTTTGCTGTGAAGGGAACTCTTGGAGCCATTTCTGCTTTGTGAAGCCAGGAGAGTGAGTGTGTTTGGTTTCGTAGGGAACAAAGAGAATCAAGCTGGTACAGCAGTGCGTGGAGAAGTCCTAGCATGGAAAGATGGTTCAGTTAATAAAGTGCTTACCTTGCAAACAGAAGGACTTGAGTTTGGTTCCCAGAGCCCACACACCACTGTCAGGAACCCTAGAGTGCACTTGTAATCGCAGCACTGGGAAGACAAGTCCCTGGGGCTCCCTGACTGGCCAGTCTAGGTGAATAGGTAAGCTCCCAGCCAATGAGACACTGTTTCAAATATAAGGTAGATGGTGTTCCTGAGGATGACAACCAACGTTGTCCTCTGGCCTCCATGTGCACACACACACACACACACACACACACACACACACACACACACACACACACACACACCACAAAGCAAAAAATAGGGGCTAGAGAGAGGGCTCAGTGGTTAAGAGCACGTATTGGTCTTACAGAAGACCTGAGTTTGGTTCCCAGCACCCCTGTCAGGTGGCTCACAACTGCCTATAACTCCAACTCCAGGAGGACCCAACATCACTGACCTTCATAGGTACCAGAACTCATGTGCACATATCCCCCTCAACATAATTTTTAAAAATTAAATTTAAAAATTAAAGAAATACTAGTGTAGAATAGACCTAAGCTGAAATCTCTGCCACTTGGACCAGGGGTTCTGTATCTTAGGCTAAATGATGCCGTCACAGGGTGGTTATCTTACGGCTGCTGCCTCCTCTGTACCTGAGGTTTATGACCTGAGTGATGAGATGAGCCCACGGTTGACAGCTAGTACCACTCGTGTTTAGAGAGCATCTTACTTCGTCTTCCTCTCCCCTCAGATGCTGCCCATCTGCCCATTTGGTCAACCTGACTTGATTCCCGTGAGCACGTGGCATTTCTGGGACGAGATCTCAGAGCGTTCTGGGAACGAAGGGCAGAGATGGAGGAAATTAACCCATAAGATCAGCAGAGCCGAGCCAATCCACTGGAGCCTTAGCACCCCATGCAACTGGCATAGGAAGGCGGAAGGAGTATTTTCCCAACTGCCTGTTATATTACCATGTGGCTACACATATGTGTTGCAGGCAAGTGCCACACAGATGGAAAAACTGGCCCTTGCCTTTGTAGGTCTGTGCTTGCTTCCTGGGTTAGTTAGAGATACAGTGACATGTGCCCTTTGGGAGATGATGCTCATAGCAGTAGGGGCTAGAGCCTGGCAACTTTTGGGGGGCAGAGTTGCGGCACCTGCTCTGCAGGTAAGTTGTCCTCCTCCCTTCTATAGAATGAGCTAATAATTGTGCCTGTTTCTGAGCCTGCTTTCTTATTAAATATAGCTTGAGCATATTTATACATGTATATGCACGGCACATATGTACATATCTACATACACACATGTATGTATGCATTGCACAGCTCCTAAATTTCAGTAATGTAGGACCCAGTGAAACAGACTGACTTAAAGAACTACCAGGCAAACCTGACAGCCTCGCCCCTCAATTCACACACTCTCCCCCACGGGCTCTTTATTAGCTTTTCATATAAAGGCGGTGTGGGTGAGGGAAGCTTCATGCCCTGATGCTCTAATAGCTTGTCCATCACAATTAATCTCTCGGCTCACAGCCCGTGCTGGTTGGCAGAGAGCAGCGACTCATTCTGACTCAGGCAGCTCTGTGGGCATCTCATCTTGTTGGCTCCCTCACTGATTTGCTGTCTTACCCCCAGCACTTCCTCACAGCTCGGAGCCGAGGTTGCTCTGAGCAAGGCCGCTGGGAGACTCAGGGAGAGGGGCATTTTGAAGTGATTGAAGGGTTGTGTTTGGGACTGGGGAGATGGCTCCATTGGTAAAGAGTTTGCCTTGCAGGTACGGGGACCTGAGTTTGATTCTTAGAACCCAAGTTTTCTTTTCTTTTTTTAAAGCTGGGCATGGTGGCATGCTTGTTAATCCCAGCACTGGGGAGGTAGAGACAGGAAGTTCCCTGGGCTTGCTCAGTCAGCGTAGCTTCCTGGGTGACTTCCAGGCCAGTGAGAAACCCTGTTTCAAACAAGGTGGGGGCTGGAGAGATGGCTCAGTGGTTAAGAGCACTGACTGCTCTTGCAGAGGACCTGGGTTCGCAATACACTCCTACACATAAAATAAAAATAATAAATAAAATATTTTTAAAAAAAGAAGAAAAAGAAACAAGGTGGATGTAGACTGAGGAAGGACAGCCCACATGGGCACAGCCCCTTCTCATAAATGTACACCTACACACAATGAGCATGCACACACGTGAAATGCCATGTTTGCATGTAAGACTTCATCTTTCTTTGAATTTCAGACTGAGAACTTATGCCCCTAAAGTTAATAATCCTTTATCTTTCTGATGATGACCAAGTGTGGCCACATGCATAGGAAATTTTATAGGGGAATCTTGCCCCCAACCCCTCCCTCCCTCCCTCCCTCCCTCCCTTCCGTCTGTGTGTGCACGGGCACACGCACGCGCATGGGGAGGCCAGAGGACAACCTCAGGTGGCATATCCTGGGTGCTATCCACCCTCTTTTTTGAGACAAGTTCTCTCCTTGGTCTGAAACCTACCAAGTAGGCTGGACTGGCAGGCTAGTGTTCCCCAGGAATCTGCCCCATGCCTTCTGACCCAGCACTGGGATTACAGGAGGCTGTCGCCACACCTGCCCCCACCCTTAAAAAAGATTTATTTGTTTTTATTTTATGTGTACGAGTGTTTTATCTGCATGTATGTATGTGTACCACATGTATGCCTGGTATCTGAAGAGGCCAGAAGAGGGTGTAGGATCCTAGGGAACTGCAGTTACAGGCAGTTGTGAGCTGCCGTGTGGGTTCTGGGAACTGAACTTGGGTCCTCTGCAAGAGCAGCAAGTGCTCTTGACCAGAGTCACCTCTTCAGCTTCCAGCTGGCTTTTGTGGGGGGTAGTATCTGGGGGTTGAACTCAGGTCCTCATGCTTGCAAGGCAAGTACTTTACTGACCAAACCGTCTCTCTATTCCAAAGGATTAATTTCTAGAGCCCCTTCACAACACCTGTGTATGCCAAGTGACTTGCAACTTGAGGAAAACCATGTGGTTCCTTGACCTCGATGGGGTGTCAAGGACTGGGTGATGGGTTGGTGGGCTGGATGAAGGTCAGGTTGCATGGATGGGTTGGTGGTTTGGATGAAGGTCAGGTTGCATGGATTGGGAGTGGGATGTTAAGAGCTGGAGACAGAAGCACAAGAGGTACCATTAATTCAAGTTGTTTAGAAACCTGGCTTAAGAGATTGGTCATGTGACACAAAGCAAACAGCTTCTGAGGCAATTCCAAATTAGACAGTAAGATGTTTGAGAGCCTGGGGCGTGGGAGGCCAAGACCTTTCAGAAGATTCTGCAACTCTGCTTTGAGGCCTTAGTTTCTCATGACTGGTCACTGACTCATCCTCCTGGTGCCTGGCTGCAAAGAATCCACCTGGGGCAAAATGACGACACAGAGGCTCACTCCCTGGGGCATCCTCTCCTGAAGAGGCCCTGGGTCACTCTCATAATCTGCCTGGACCTGTCTGTCCAGGACCCAGTCAGGCTGAGAGGGACAGGGCAGGCAGGGAAAAGAGGCTTCAGGGAAGCTGGGGCGCTGACTCAGTGGGTTTGAGTGTTTGCTACGCAACATGAGGACCTGAGTTTAAAGCCTCAGCACCCATGTAAAAAGCCTAGCACAGCTGTGTGAGGCTGTAACCCCAGCACTGGGTTGTGGGCAGGGGGAGACAGAGAAAGAAGGATCATCAGAGCTTGCCAACCTAGCTTTAAGCTCAGAGAGAGACCCTGTCTCAAGAGAGTAAGGCAGAGAGTGATACAGTAGGTCAGCCAATGTGCACTCACGTGCCCACATACACCACACCCAAACAAACGAATAAATAAGTACAGGAACTTCAGGCTGGGCCACTAAGCAGGGAGAGGGAGGCCAGGGTGCAAGGACAGGCCATGGTCTCTTGGAGGTAGAGCCATACTCCTGTGGAGGTGACGTTGGGATCCCTACTCGGTTCTTAGCACCAGCAGCTTCCTTTCTGATGGTGGCCCCAGGCGTCAGAGAAGGGCTGAAAGCAGGAGGCTTAGGAATCAAAGGCCAAACCCCTGAGCCAGATTCCACTCTGGATTTATTCTAAGACCCCTTCGTGGGCCACCCCTAGGCTGACAGTATGTTGGAGATGGGAGTGAGTATGAAGCTCACTGGTCAGCAACGTAGTCTGTCTGGTAGACCCTTCCTCCTTGTTCTCCAATGACAAATGATTGAAGAGACACTGGTCCAAGTCCTGGCTAATCAGTTAACTTCAGTGCCTTGGGAAGGCTCTTAATTCTTTTGGGTCTCAGTTTCCCCCTAGGAAAGAATCCAGAGCAATAGTAGTCTCAGGAGGATAATTAATAATAATAATAACAATAATACTAATAGACTTGAATTCTCAGAATTACCACGAAAGTCTAGTGACACAATGACTATTCAATCACTTTAACCCTCAAAGTATCACCCAGCATTACTGACAACATACTCACTATACGATGTTCTCTCTCTCTCTCTCTCTCTCTCTCTCTCTCTCTCTCTCTTTTTTGTCTTTTTGAGGCAGGGCCTCCCTGTAGATCCAGCTGGCCTGGAGCTCACTATGTAGACCAGGATGGCCTTGAACTCACAGAAATCCACCTGCCTCTGCCTCCCGAGTGCTGGGATCAAAGGCATGTGCCACCATGCCTGACCATTTTAGTCTCTTAAAAGCAAACAGGCACACTCCATTTTCATAGTGACTTTCAGGGAACAACAGTCAACAATTTGGGGCCCACCCCTCACATGGTGCCCAGGACCGAGTCAGCAGAGGTCCTCATTGCTTCCTGACTCTGCCATCCCCCATGCTGTGATCTAATCAGATCGTTCATCTGATCTCAGCTTCTGATATTCACCTGCGCTGCTGGTAGGATCATCCCTACCTGTGGGGTTTGTTTGCAGAGCTGGCAGCTGACTTTTCACCAACATTGTACCAATGTCTGAACTTGTTCTCAGAGTCCCTTGCTTGGTGTTTGAGACCCTTTGTAGTCAGAGCCTGGCCCATCTTCCTGCCACACGCTACTCTCTCAGTCCTTAGTGTTCTGAGCACCCCACCCCAGGGCACCTCTGGGGCTCCGTCCACATGCCTTCCTCTCTTCCGTTGGGATACCAGACCTTTACATTCCCATGTTTCCTGCTCTTTGCCTCCATCAGACTCTTAGACCTCCCAGGTCCCCCACGTTGGCGGCCTGGACATTTACCCTCATCCTTGAAGTTTCCCACAAGTGCTTCAGCCAAAGGTGACCCTTCAGCCTCCCCAACCCTTCAGCAAGATCTTTTCCGACACATATTATTTCACCCTCGGTCTAGGTGTCTGTGGGGCACTTTCTGTCTTCTCAAATGGGTAGAGAATGTGTCTTGTCCCCATTGGCAAGTCCATCAACCCAGACATTAATGAACAAGTCTGATGAGTTGCTGAATGAGTTCTAAGGATGGGTGAAAGCCTGTGGGATACAACCCTGAACTTCAGTAACACACACACACACACACACACACACACACACACACACACACAAACATGTCCGTTCATGAGGGAGGAGATGAAATAGAACAGCTACTGTATTGCATGTGCTAGGTCACCTCTGAGCAGTGAGGACGAGGCCCCAGTCACACTCATCACCTCAGCCATGAGGAATCTCAAAGTCTTTACAGTACATAGAGCAAAAGAGGCAAACATAAGGTGCCACTGGATGCTGTTCACATTGCAGTCTCGAAGGAGAAAACTGGGCTATGACTGGCCACTTGTGTGGTCCAGGAGAGAGATGAGGCCCAAGGAACAGGACAGAGCTTTTTTAGCTTGACCAAGTTGTTAGGTCCTGATGGTGATGGTGCCTCAGGGACACGTCAGTCTTCAGACTGTCCACTTCCACTCTGTGCATCTCAGTTCATTTTAATTAGGCTCCAATCAAGTTGATGGGAAAATGGGTAGATGAATTAAACAGTCCTTTAAAAGGTAAATAATAGGGCTAGGGAGATGGCTTAGTGTGTAAAGAACTTGCCATGTGGACCTGAGTTCTGATCCCCAGCACCTATGTGGAAAACAGGTGTGACGTTGTGTATCTGTAACTCCAGAACTGGGAAGGGAGAGACAGTGGGTCTTAGTGGTTCAGCAGGCAAAGGTGCTTGCCACCAAGCTTGATGACCTGAGTTTGACACCAGGGCCGACATGGTAGAGGGAACTGACTGGAAAGTTGTCCTCTGGGCTCCACTCAGCCTCCATGGCACACAGGGCCCCCAACAAATAATAAATGTAAAGAAATAGATAAATGTAATAACAATTTAAAAATTAAGTAGAGATGTTGACCTCTGGCTCCATACATGCACACATGCATGAGCACCTCCCCTGCCCCCACATGTAGAAACATGCATACATCTAACTTTGTAAATAACAATTCTAGGCTAGCCCAAGTTGAAGCTGGGAGCTAATTAAATTATGTCCACCAGAGTTACCTTGAGTGTGACAAACAGTCATTCCTTCTTGGCCATGGTGGGCTTGAAGAAGGTATTCTAGAAGGATCTGGTGGATGACAAAGGGCAGGTGCATCAGGTGGAGACTTAATAGGCCTCCTCCAAACAACACAGATAATTTGTGTGAGGAGTGTGTACACATGTGTACAGATAGGGATGATGATGCATGCATGTGCATGTATGTGCATGCATGTGGAGGTCAGAAGGAGAACTTCAAGTGTTATTTCTCATGTGCTGTCCACCTTCTTTTTTCTGAGACAGAGTGTCTCTGGCCTGGGATTCACCAAGTAGGCTAGGCTGGCTGGCCACGGAGCCCCAGGGACCTGCCTGTCTCTGCCTCCCCAGCCAGTGCTGAGATTACAAGCAAGCACCACCACACCCAGCTTTTTTAATGTATCCTGGGGATTGAACTCAGGTCCTTATGCTTCTAAGGCAAATCCTTTAATGACTATGCTATCTCCTCAACCCTTAACAATTTTTAAATAAATAAATGATCTCAAAAGAATGAGTCATTCTACCCTCAGCCCAAGAAGTGTAGACATAGGCCAAGCCAAGACCACCTTCACACAAGCAGCTCTGTTCCTCCTGTGCCCCCGACTCTTCTGTGCCTAGAGCAACCCAGTTCATTACTAAGACACAGTCCTTTTTCTGGGGCAAGGGGTCTCAGACTCCACCCATCCCGCCCCTCCTGTAATATTGGTTTTCCAGGCCAGACTGCTAAGTGACTAACCTTTCTGCCTCCCTTTCTACCCTCCCTGATGCATGGAATTTAGTTTGCAAAGGTCTGTGAGCAACGACTCACAAGGCATTTGTCAAGTAACTAGGTATTTTTCTAAATAGAGTCATTTTGCAAGAATGAGTGCAAGAGGCCACACCAGAGCTCAGGGCTGGCTAAGGGCCAATCTTGTCTCATTTCCTTCCCAATTTCTTCTTTCACCATAGCAGGGTGGCTGCATCCTGAGCATTGCTTGTCAGGTGGCAGGCAGGAATTCTCTAGAAAGTTCTCTGAGCTCTCCTCACTACAGGCTCCTCAATCCACCAGTGTCTCTGGGGAGTGCCTGGAAGTAGTAGGAAGCCTTTCTGTGTGGTGACTCCCTCTGTCCATCTCTGGACTGCCTTGTGTGGGAGATCAGACAAGGGACAATTGCGAGGAAGCGAATATTAGAAGAATCCAAAACTGGGTCCAACAGATGGGGAGAATGGGTTCAAAAAGTGAAACTGGCCTTACTGTGGAGACCTGAGCTGACAAAACGGACAGAGAAGCAAAAGAAAATATTTTGAAAAACTAGGGAGAAAACTCAGTTCATAAAGAGCTTTCTTTGCAAGTTTGAAGACCTGGTTCATTCCCCAGAACCTACATAAAAAAAGTGGGCATGGTGGTATGTGTTTGTAGCCACAGCACTAGGGAGGTGGAGACAGGCAGAGCCTTGCCCAGGCAGCCCAGCCTACTTGGTGAGCTCCAGTTCCCAGTGAGAAACCGTGTCTCAAAAAAAAAAAAAAAAAAAAAAAAAAATGGTGGAAGGATCCTGGAGCATGAGACCCAAGGTTGACCTCATGCCTCCATGTGTGTGTACACACATGTGAATCCCCCTCCTTCCATGAAAACACACACATACACACACACACACACACACACACACACAATGAGTCATCTAAAGTAGTGTCCATCATCAGGAAGAACTATGCTGTTTTGGGGGTTTCTAAAAGGTGCTGGTAACGCGGGTGGGAGGCTGCATTGAAACCACACTTAAGAGCTGCCCTTTGAAAGTAGACTGAGATGTGCTTACTGCCTCCTGCCCTTTAGCGAGCCTCATCCTGCTGGGTTTGTGGACCTGGGTCTGGGAGGAATCCTGTATTTCTTCCAAGCATACTGAACTTTCCTGCTTTGAACAGTATGACTCTGTTCCTTTGTTGAATGTGGCCAGCAGCAGAGCTGCTGGTTAGGGAAGGAGCAAGCACATTAAGAATGTTCTAAATGTCAACTGATGTCTGTGAGCCATATGCTGGTGAGTTTGGAGGTGCTGGCTGAGGGAGCTTGGGCGGCGGCTCACCCAGTGTGGCCAGGCACTATGGTAAACACTCTGTAAGCACTGCCTATGGATTACCTACTGTGTGCCAGCCACTATGTTAAGCATTTTGTAAGCATTGTTTGTGTACTGCCTACTGTGTGCCAGTCACTGTGTTAAGGACTACATAAACACTTTCTATATACTGCCTACTGTGTGCCAGACACTGTGCTAAGCACCCTGTAAGTATTGCCTGTCTGTTCATTACCTAGTTGAAACATTCCTGGAGCCAGGTCACAAAAGGGGACTATGTATCTTCTCAACTTCCTGTTCCCATTACTGTGGCAGCTTTAAACTGGCCATGTTGGGAAGTCAGAAGTTTCTTTGTGATGGTTGGTTGGTCTGGTTTGCTTAGAACTGGCTATTCAACACTTACTAGCACAAAACTGATAGTTAGCCTCATCCCAGATGAAAAACGAAGGTGAATGTCCAAGTTCCAAATTTGTGTCTTCCAGCAGTGAGGCTCCTGGGCGTGGCCAGCAGGGACCATGGGATATTCTGAGGATGAGAGAGAGAGAGAGAGAGAGAGAGAGAGAGAGAGAGAGAGAGAGCCACAGGTGGGGATAGGCAGGAAGCCCAAAGGATCTCCAGGAGCCAGGCCTAATGACAGCTGCTGTGAAGCATTCTGGAACTGAGAGGATGCACCAGCTCCAACATCTGCCCTGCTTGTCAGCTCTGGGACTAGCTTCCCCCACTAGGTGTGGGAAGAGAAACAAGCTCCATTCCATACTATGCAAGGTGCCATTCTGGAGTCAAAGAACTTCTTAGATGCAATGAGGTTAATCAAGATTTTGTGTTATCAGTGTGTCCTCCATTGGTCTGCAAACTTCAAACTCATGCCAATGATTGGTGGGCAAGTCCAGGACCAACGTGATGTCGGGACTTATAGATCTCCCAATATAGGTATAAGATTTCCTTCCTTCCTTCCTTCCTTCCTTCCTTCCTTCCTTCCTTCCTTCCTTCCTTCCTTCCTTCCTTCCCTCCTTCTCTCCCCCCCCCTCCCTCCCTCCCTCCCTCCTTCCTTCCTTTCTTTCTTTGTTTTTGAGCCAGGGTCTCGCTATGTAGTCCTGACTGAACTGGAACTTGCTCTGTACACCAGGCTGGCCTCGAACAGTGATCTGCTGCCTCTGCTCTGCCTCCAGAACTCGGAAGTTCGAGGCTAACCTGATCTACAGAGGGAATTCCTTCTAGGTCATCACCATGAATGTGGGATGCCAAAGCCAAGAAGCAGAAAATGGAGAGATGGGGAAATTGCAGATATCACAGGACCCATGCAAGATGAAGCAGAAGCAATGCTTCAATCTGCTGAAGGGGGCTGGGTGGGGGACGCACAGACTTCTCCATCTCCACCCTTCTACCCCGCCTCTCTTTCCATCTGATGGACAGGATCTTTAGTTTCTTCTCTTCTGGTTTGGCCATTGGCTCAAGGCTGGCTACATGGCTGCTGAGGCTGACTGGAGATTTGTCTTACTCCTCTGTAAGTTATCTCAGTGGCTGCCTCAAATATGGAGAGAGAGAGAGAGAGAGAGAGAGAGAAAGGGAGAGAGAGAGAGAGAGAGAAAGGGAGAGAGAATCACCTTTAAATCAAAACTGGCTGCTAGAAAGCACAGATTTGAGCCTGGGACAAATGTAAAATGCTGTAGAACAACGTACAGCCATTTTTAGCTTATTGTGCAGATAGAACAGTAGTGAATTCCCTTACTCAACACCCGTCACTGTGTATGCATAACCCTTACAGGATGATGGAGATGGTGTAGCCGTAGCGTGAGGTGTCTTAACTTTCTGGCTCTTTCCTGACTTTGTGGCTCCTGCTACCTATTGCAGTGATAAATGAAATGATGTACTGCTTTCCCCCCTGAGCTAAGCAGTGGCTTTACCGCCATTCTCCAATATTTATTACCTGAACTTGAGTTTGGGTTGGCTACGATGACAAAAACATATATATATATGTACACACACAACCCAAGAAGGAAGGAAGAGCAAGAAGAAAAGCAAGAAAGATTTGTGTAATAGAGAAATAGGTTGGGTCTGTAGATAGTAATACCACAATACTTGTTTGACTGATTTTTCCCTCGGTTGTCCAACCACAGAAGAGAGAACGCCAGCGCCATCCTCCACCCTCTTCTGCAGGGCTCCCCTAATCACCTCGGCCACGACAGATTCATCAAATGACTTATTGCATTTGGGAAAACCACATGCAGATCTGTCAGTGTTCATTGTTAACTAACAGTTATGTTTATTGTGGAGTGAAAGATCACGTAAAAGTATAACTATCTGTCAAGAAAAATCCTGTCTTTCCCAAAGGCTCCCTTCAGTAGTGGTTCAGCTGTAGGGATGTCAGCCCCCTTCCCAATTGTTCTGATTAGCAAGCGATCCTTGTTTAATTTACACTGATTATTTGTGCCCTCTACTCACCAACCCCCTTCCAAATTCTTATGTAGAAACTCTCATGCCAGGGATAAGGGGGTAGAGCCTGTGGGAAGCAGTCAGTCTATGAGGGTGGGGGCACTCATGGATGGCATTAGTGCTTCATAAAACAGGCTTCAGAGAGCATCTTTGTCCTTCCCACATGAAAGGACCCAGAGAGACCACAGCATCTATGAACTCAGTAGACACTGAATCCTCTAGCACCATGATCCTGGACCTCCAGCCTCTAGAAAGGCAAGCAGTAAATTTCTGTTGTTTATAAAGCCACACAGCGTATAGTATTTGTAACAGCAGTTCAAGCTAAGACACTGTCCATGATCACATAACTAGCCTTTTGTTGTGTTTGTACATTGTCTGTGTACAGCAAAGAGAATCATCTCTTCTTCCCTAATTACTAGTGAAAAAATCTTGGATCTACGGTGAACGTTCAAATCTCAGTTTTAATTTGTAATCTGAAAGAATTTACTTCATTTCCCTGTGTCTGATATTCTTCTTGTGAAGAATACAGAAGAATACATGTGAAGAATACAGAAGAATGCGTGTGAAGAATACAGAAG
>NW_008349596.1:333291-366354 GCF_000622305.1 Nannospalax galili | reverse complement strand
AATACATGTGAAGAATACATGTGAAGAATACGGAAGAATACATGTGAAGAATACGGAAGAATATGTGTGAAGAATACAGAAGAATACATGTGAAGGATACATGTGAAGAATACGGAAGAATACATGTGAAGAATACGGAAGAATATGTGTGAAGAATACAGAAGAATACATGTGGAGGATACAGAAGAATACGTGTGAAGAATACATGTGAAGAATACAGAAGAATATGTGTGAAGAATACAGAAGAATACATGTGGAGGATACAGAACACAAGAACTCTTGTGAAGAATATGGAAAAATACATGTGAAAATATCTTGTAAGACAAAATATATTTGCAAAAGGGATTTATTTTTACAGTGATTTTTTTTGTGTGTTTTGCTGGAATCCAGGGCTCTGCACATGTTACACAAGTGCTCTACCCCTGAGCTGCATCCTCTCCCCAAACATTTTTTGTTTACGTTAATTTTAATGTAGAACTCCATCTCCCAGGAGGTTTGAAGTCAAGAACCATTATGTAGTTCCTGTATTAGAATGTACTCAAACACTGTATGTGTACTGATTGGCAAGAACCATTGCATAGTTCCTATACTAGGATGAACTTGAACACTGTACTGATTGGCAGGTGTTTCACTTTTCATTTTTCTGTCAATTAGGGTTTTAAACAATGTCTTCTTAAAGCCAAACAATAGCAGAGTTAGCAGAAAGAATACAAAATATGCTCCAAGTTCAATAAGCAAGAGCCATTGATCTAAGTGACAGCTTATGTGCCCCACATAGCCTGCTCATTTATCTTTCCCTGTGATCAATTTCAAGCAGATGTGCTGCCACCTTTCTTGTAAAACAAGCAGTGATTTTGTGTTCTATTTAACCAATGCATTCAATTTTGACCATGCATTTTACCAGTTTACTAATAATAGCTGTGTTTCTTTTTTAAAAAATTGTGTGTGTGTGTGTGTGTGTGTGTGTGTGTGTCTGTGTGTGTGTGTTCTTCTGGGAGTTTATGTGCACCACATGCATGTAGTACCTGGAGGCTAGGAGAGAGTATTGGATCCTCTGAAGCTGGAGTAAAGACTGTTGTGAGCTGCCATGTGGGTGCTGAGAACCAAACTTAGGTCTTCTGCAAGAGCATCAAGTGCTCCTAACAACGGATCCATATCTTTGCTCCATACTGATGTTTCTTGAGTGCCTATTGTACAGTGGTTCACTGGTGAACAGGCCCAAGAAAACATTATGCCTACTATACGACATTCACTGGTTTCTAGAGTGGACATATTCTCACTATGATGGTTAATTCTAAATGTTAACTTGCCACAACCTAGAATCACTTGTGAGTAGAATCTGAATGAGGGATTGCCTAAATCAGGTTGGCCTGATCTTGGGGGGAGGGACTGTCTTTATTGTTACATGATGTGGGAAGACCCAGCCCACTGTGGGTGGTACCATTCCCTAGGCAGGGAATGAACTCTGAGAGGGAAGCAAGCTAGCTGAGCAGGCAAGCAGATGGTGCATTTGTTTCTCTCTGTTCTTGACTGTGGATGTGATGTGACCAGCTGCTTCAGTTCCTTCCTTGACTTCCCCAAGTGATGGACTGTAACTTAGAATTATAAACCAAATAAACCCTTTCCTCCTCTAAGCTGCTTTTGGTCAGGATATTTGTCACAGCCACAAAAACGAAACAAGAACACTCACTGTGGGCAATTTTAAGCTCTCAGGGAGGTACTATAAAGCAATCTGCCCCCATCTACCAGAAGATTGTCCCTGCCCCTTCCTGTACCACATTGATGCATGGTCACAACTCTGCAAGGAAGGCACCAACTGCCATTGTACTGAGGAGGAAGTGAGCTGGGTGGATACTCTGCTCTAAGTTGCATAACTACTTTGAGGTGCTTCTGGGATTTAAGCCAAGGTCTACATGATTCTCAAACCCACATCTTTGTACAGGCACATCCTCTGTGTATTAGTGGAAGAAGATGGAGGGCCAGTAGACAGGGTGAATGAGCAAGATCATCTCCAGATCAGGACTAGGACAGAATGTCCATGAAATCCAAACCTATCTCAAGAGGTAGGAGGAAGTACCAGGCTAGTGGGGCTTGTGTCCCCGTGAGGTCATCAACTCAGTCATGTGGCACCTGGTAGGTGTCTAGTGGTGCCATAGGTGGTTGGCATGCCAGGAAGAGGATGTAAGAAGGAGGATTTCCTCCCAGGTCTCAGGAGAGACACAACTTCTCCTGTCTTCCCAACAACTACTAGAGAGCTAAATGTGCTGACTTCCCATGATGTTGCTGTGTAAGCAGAAAGGGCATTTTCAGAACATCCCAGCAGGAGTATCAGCAAAACCAACATGTTATAGCTCTTTCACCCAGCTTCTTCCCCGTATTTAAACAAGAGGACAGTAGTGTTCCTCTCTCCACAACCCCAGGGGATCAGTGAATACAGCCCCTGGCAAAAGACTAGATGACAAGTGTCAGCACCCAGTGTGATTATTTGCTTCCCTGATGTGTCTTCCTCAATGATGTGGCACCTTGCTCTAAGACCCAGACAGAACCAAAACACACTAAATAATTGCTTTCCACACGCTCTGCAGTTTTAAAGGATTTTGCATCATGAAGTAAGGAGCACACTGGTGGTAATGACCTACATTTTGATCACACCTTTCCTCTGAGGAGCTCAAAGGACTTTGCAGACACAAGACAGGTTGCTGGCAGACAGACAACTTATAGGGGAAAGAAGAGACAAGTGCTATAAGAAGCTGGTCTGTGGGGATGGCAGCTGTTATAGTGTCAAAGATTGACAACACGGGGTATTTCTGGTCTCAACCAGGGATAAAGATGCCAGGAAGGCGGGGCAAGGGGACTTAGCACAGGTAAAGAAACCAAGAGACCCTCTGTTCATCTACATGGAGAGAGTTATAGAGCCAGAAAATTCCAGCAGGAGTATCAGCTGAGTCCTACAAGGCATGACTCCTCCAGGCACCCCTCCCTGTATTTAAACCAGGGGAACATAGTGCTCATCTCTCTGTAACCCCAGAGGACCAGTGAATACAGTGCCCGATGGCTGTGAAAACACAAGCTAAGAGGCTGGTCAACACTTGGTGTGATCACAGTGCTGCACTGATTACCCATGGTACCTCCGGACACCTAGTCATGCCCCCTCCTCTGCGAGTGCCCTGGGGGCAAGAGATTGCTCTTGCCTTAGGAGGCTGACCAAGGACAACTGGGGATTAGATGGACTCTTCAGTCACTTCAGACATGGAGTGTAGGGTTACCTTCTAGTTTCCCCAACAAACCTTACCCTAGAGCCTTCTAACTTGACCTCCCAGTGTGCACCCCAACTCACAGCTGTGCACCGTCAGCTGGGTGTCAAAGGAGACTGCAGGGCAAAATCTTTGACTAAGAGCTACTTTGCATAGCCAGGTCCTGGGGTGTGATAGGGGTTGATAGTGAGGCGAACAGAAGAGATGGGAGCAACATGGACCACAGCATACACTAGGCAGTGCCAGGACTGTCACACAGGCTGTCCGTTCTGCTCCTTATCAGAAGCCTGGACACAGGGGTTTGCTCCCCATCTTTAGAAGAGAAAAGAAAGCAAGGCTCAAAGGGGTTATGTCATTTGTCAAAGGCCACATAGCTCCTGAGCAGCCAGACCAGAATTATAACCTGGAATCACTTGGATTTCAGATTCAACCAGGTCTCAGGAAGAGGTGCTACAGGCAGTCTAGAGGAAAGAGGTCAGAAAAGGCAATGGTCAGGAGCTGCATGCGGGTAGAAGGTCATGGGGACCTGGGAGACTGGATCTAAGGGGTTCACCACAGAGCCTTAGATATTTTACTCTTTGTGGTGACAAAATACTTGACAAAAGCAACTCAAGGAAGAAAAGGTCTACTTTTGCTCACAGTTTACGTCATGGGGAATTCTGAGGCAGCTGGTCAAACTGTCGAGGAAGCAGAGGGAGGTGAACGCTGGGTCAAGGTTCACCATGGGATGGTGCCGCCCAGATTTAGGGTCGGTCTTCCCACCTCAAATAGCCCAATCTAGAAACTCCCGCGTAGACATACCAGAGGCTTTGTTTCCAGGTGATTCTAGATCCTGTAAAGCTGACAATCAGTATTAACCATCACATCCAGTGAAAGATGCAAGATATCCCAGAGATGGAAAGAGCCTGAAAACTTGGGCGTGACATAAGGAAAAGTCACTTAGAGTCATGAGAAAGACACGGCACGAGGCAGAGACTAGCTGGGAAGATGACGTGCCTGGATATCTCCAACAGCAAGTCCAGTCCTATACCAAGAAAGAGGTACAGTCAACGGAAGGAAAGGCAAGGTGCCTGAGAAGTGACGCTGCTCCTCAGTAGTGGGCCTCCATGCAGTGGGGGCAGCCAGAAACTGTCCCTTCTTCCCTACCTCAGCGCCCACTCCTCCTGGGTAAAAGTGAGAACTGAATGAGAGAGAGAGCAGCCTGGGAAGCCGCCATAACTCTCAAGTGAAGAAGTCCAGGGGTCGAGGGCAACTGTGTTGGCCAGCAGGGTCCGCTCCAGCTCAGCCTCACAACCTGCCCATCTCTCTTTACCAACACCCACTGTATTTGCTACTTTTTTCCTTACTCTAACAAACCACTTGACTGCAGCATCTTAAGCAAGCAAGGATTTATTTTGGCTCATGGTTTCAGGGGTTTTTCATGCATTGTAGCAGGGAAAATAGAGTGAATGATTCTGTCTATAGCAGCAAGAGTTTGAAGCAGGGGCTTGCTCATTCATATACACAAAGCAGGAAGAAGAGACCTCAGGCCAGAAAGCAGAGGCAGATATCACCTTCAATGTCTTTTTGACCCACTTCCTCCAGACTCCTTGGCCTTCAAACTAGAACCAAAACCCACTGAGCATTCACAGCATGCCTTTGGAGGACATTTCAGATTTCAACCATAATACCTACCTTTTCAAAAGTCTCCTTATGAATTGAGCCCCAGAATGACCACAGCTTACTTTCCATCAAGCTCCAGGGAAAGATGCTGAAGGGAAATCAGGATTTGGTAGAGACAGAAAATGAACCCACTCCTTGGGTCTCCAAAACTTTCCCCACACAGCTGCACTTGTGTTAGAAAACAGTGTGTGTGTGTGTGTGTGTGTGTGTGTGCTTGCACAAACAAGGTTGTGAGTTCATTGCTTTCATCATTAAAACTCTGAGTCCCTGTTTATAAATACTGGTTTTCTGAGTATATATGTGTCTATAGCTGCAGTAACCACAAATGTGACCCCCTCCCCTCTGACCACCATGTGCCAATCCTACCACATAGACTTTCTCTACCTGAAAGTCAAGAGTAGAACCCTTTCCTCTGCACTAGGAGGGAAATGGCCAAGAATGCTTTGCTTAGACCTGGGGCCTTGAGGAGGAGTAGGGAGACCCTCACATTAGTGGCTACTCATCCCCAGGGGGCCAAAATCTGGGGAGCACCACCAGATGGGCCGAATTTTTCTATGCCCTGATGGGTGTATAGCTTCCTCTGTTTGCCCTCCTCCAGCTATTTCCTGTCCCCCAGTTAGGTGTGAATTACTGGCTAGGAGCGATAAACATTGATACATCAGACATTCGATGTTGGTGACAGTGCCTAAGATATGATTCTTTCTGGACCCCTGTGAAACTCAACTTTGAGACAGAAATAAATGGTACTGCAATCCCAGCACTCAGGAGATGGAAGCAGGAAGAGTACAAGTTCAAGGTGATCCTTGGCTGCACGTGGCGTCTGAAGTCAGCCTAGGCTAGAGACCCTGCCTCTCACACACACACACAAATGGAAACAAACTCCAGCAGGGCGTGAGATGCTGTCATAGCCAGGTGGGTACAGCCCTAGTTAGTCCAGAGTAGAGAGGTGGGGTAGAGAAAGGAGAGGGGATAGAGGCTGCCTACAACCTACTTGAGCCTGGCTCTGCCAAGCTGGTGCATCTCCTAGCTGTACTACCTACAGTCACACAAGGCCCATGGGTTCTGGTTGCACTCTAGCCTCAGTAAATTCTAGTGTTTAACCAGATGACTCCAATATGACTGGTTTTCTGGAAACTGTTATTGATGAGCACTCCTGAGGTCAAGGCTGCTTGGTGGGGCCACACTAAGCATAGTCAAACTTAGTAAGCCCATTTACACAGGTCACATTTGGTGCTGTTTCATATCTGTCATCTTACCTGTCTGTGTGAATTTGAGCATGTGTGTGTGTGTGTGTGTGTGTGTGTGCACATGCATGTGGAGTCTACAGGTCAACTTCAGCTGTCATTCATCAGGAGTCATCCACAGTGTTTAAAAAAAGTTTGTTGTTGTTGATTGATTTATTTTTATTTTTATGTGTATGACTGTTTTGCCTGCATGTATTTAAATGCACTTGTTGGTCATGCAATGCACATGGAGTCCAGAAGAGGGCATCAGATCCCTGGAACTGGAGTTATGAATGGTTGTCAGCCACTATGCTGATGCTGGGAACTAAACCCGGGTCTGCTGCAAGAACAGCCACTGCTCTTAATGACTGAGCCATTTCTCTAGCCCCTATCCACCCTGTGTTTTGAGGCAGGGTCTCTCACTGTGACCTGATATTCACTGATTTGACTAGATTGGCAGTCCTAAGGATCTGCCTGTCTCTACCTCCCAAGTTCTAGGATTACAAGCACACACCACCATAATGATTTTTTACATGGGTGCTGGGGATAGAACTCGGGTCCTCGTGCTTGCACAGCAAGCATTTCACCATTTAGCCATCTCTTAGCAAAGGCTTGGTACCTAGCTTGGTTTGTACTGTTAGGATGTGGTGGAACCTTTAAGGGGCAGAGTCTAGTGGGAAGTTTTAGGTCATTGGGACATGCCTTTCAAGAGAAATGGAAGAGACTGGTTTCTCACTTTCACACCTGGCCATGAAGTGAACAGCTTTCTTTACTACACACTCTTGCCAATGAAGCCAACTAACTGTGGTTAGAAACCTCCAAAACTGTGAGCCAAAATAAAGGGAGGAGATTCTGCTGGTATTTGTTGTGGTAATTGAAAGCCAACATGCAGACCTTCAAAGGAATGTCATTTCTACCTTCATTTTAAAATGGAGGAAATGCTTGAAGTCCCTGCTAAGGTCTCAGTGAGTGGTTTCAAGAGTCTGATTCTGAAGCTTCTGATCTTACAGGGAACATTATAAACAGGACTTGATGGCTCATCTTCATTGTTGACTTGACTGGGTGACATGGCTCTGAGTGTGTCTGTGAGGAAGGTTCCAGAGAGCATCAGACAAGGAGGAAAGAATCATCCTCAGTGTGGGTGTCAGTATCCCATGGCCCACACTGACTAAACTGGTAAATAGAGAGAGGTGAGGCTGGTATTCTTCCTCTCCTTTCTCCCAAGATGCGAGCAAGCAGCCTCACACTCCTGCTGCCATGCCTTCTCTGCAATGACAGACTGCACCTCTGACCCATAAGCCAAAATAAACCCTTCCTCCCTTAAGTTGCTCTTGTCAGGCATTTGGTCACAGCAATAAAAAAGTAACTAATACACATGTCATTTTCTGGAAGGTTCCAAATCTTTTTGGCATTCATTCTAGCTAGCTGAAGCAAAGGTAATGTGTGGCCCTGAGAAGAAGGCCACAGAAGGTTGTTGAGAGCTAGCCTAGCCTACTTGTCAGGCTGGTAACAAGCCCCAAGAATCTGCCTTTCTCTTTCTCCCCAGCACTGCGATAACAGGTACCTGCCACCACATCTGGCTTTTTTACCTGGGTTCTGCGGACCAGACTCACATCCTTATAATTTCATAGCAAGCACTTTATTGACCAAGCCATCTCTCTACTTCCACAATACTTATTTTTGACCGCTTGGGTCCTCCAGCCACTTCTTCAATACTGTAAGTCATGGCTCAGGATGAGTCATGGCTATGCTCTGCCATGTTCCTCTTGTGACTGATGAATCCTCTGTGCTGAATTCAATTTAGCTGCTGCTGTGTTATAAGCAGGTAAGAAGTTTCATTGGACTGTCTTCCAAAATAATTATAAATTTCAAGTTTGGAGACACTTCAAGGTGGGAAGGCTCTGCAGGGAAGACAGTAAAGCTATTCAGCCGTGCAGGTATCTACCTCTGGAGGGGCAATTCTTCACCTAGAAGGTTCCATCTGCACCTTTGGCTACACATTGCAATTTACACATTGCTCTTCAGGCTCTCCATCATCACTCCACGAACACCTCAGCCTCATCTCTTGTGGGAGAGATTCTAGCTCTTGTGTCTGGGCAGCTTTGGATAGTGGAGTGACCTCAGGGCAGAGCACTTGACAAGCCAACCACAAGGAACAGAATGGAGTAGAGTCTATGGAAGAAGAGGGAGAGGGAAGTGGACAGCTGAGGAACCTTGAGTGCCCAAGATGGGGAATTCTGTGCAGTGGATGAGACCTTGAGGAGAAGCCAAACAAAGGGAGATGACAAGGTTCGTGCTTTCTAGATGTCCTCCAATGAGTGAGATGGTCTGTCCAGTTGATACTCAAGCATCTCTCTAGTGGGACACAAGGCAGCCCAGAAGGACTGGGTTCTAGAGTCACCTAGGGCCTAAGGGAGGGGGACCCTGGGCATGAGGAGTCATATGTGAGGGAACAGGCCCTCTTCATCCAAAACAAAGTCTCTGATGTGAGCTTGGAGGTCTGGAAGCCTCTACCCTGAAACTCCCCGGAATACTGCTGGTCCTCAGGGAAGGCCCGAGGCTCACTTGCTGGACTTCTGAACATGGAGAACCATTGGGCCCTAAAATTCTCTCTTTAATTTTAAAAATTTCAGAAAAAATAAGGGCCAACTGTGAAGGAACTGCTTCTATGAGAGTGTTCCCTTGACTGCAGACTGCTCACTCAAAGTGAGCTCTGAAGAGGAATCCTTGGAAGAGACAGAAGAACCCTCTCATCTGTCCACCCGCACCTGCCTTTAAGAGTGTTTTCCCAGGGCTGGGGAGATAGCTCAGTTGGACCTGAGTTTGATCCCCAGAACCCACGTAAAAAGCTGGGCTTGGTGGTGCATGCTTATAATCTCCACACTGGTGGGGGGTGGGGGCGAGGTGGGGAGGACATGGGAGGATCCCTGGGACTTGTTGGGTAGTCAGACAGCCTACTTAGCAAGTTCCAGGCCAGCAAGAGAATCTGTCTCAAAAAACAAGGTGGAGGGACTGGAGAGATGGCTCAGGGGTTAAGAACACTGGCTGCTCTTCCAGAGGACCCAGGTTCAATTCCCAGCACCCACATGACTGTTAACATCCATCTTTAACTCCAGTTCCAGGGGATTGATGACCCCTTCTGGCTTCCACAGGCACCAGGTAGTGGTGCACTTACACTCATACACATAAAATAAAATAAATAAATAAATAAATAAATAAATTCAAGGCCAGCCTGGTCTATTTTGGTCTTTTTGAGACAGGGTCTCCCTGTAGCCCCTGTCTCAAAAAGACCAAAATAAAAAAAGATTTTATAAATAAATAAATAAAGATTATTTATTTATGCCGGGTGTGGTGGCACATGCCTTTATTCCCAGCACTTGGGAGCCAGAGGCAGGCGGATCTCTGTGAGTTCTAGGCCAGCCTGGTCTATGCAGCAGGTTTCAGGCCAGCCAGGGCTACACAGTAAGACCATGTCTCAAAATGAATGAACAAACAAATAAATAAGCAGATAAGCAATAGGATTACAATCATTAGGACAGAGTGGTTTGAGACTGGGAAAGGAGAGTGTAAGGCATGGGAGTGCTGGAAGGGATATCCCACTGCGATGGCCAGGGAGGGAAGTGGGGCTGGTGGCCGTGCACGGCTAGGCTCAGGGCCCCCGTCGGGGACAGCCCCTGTGTCCTCTCTGGCATTTACTGCTCTCACAGGAACCTTTTATCTTTCATGTTACTTCTGAGTGGCAGATGTGTGCAGAGGTGTTGTGTTATTCACAAGTAGCCTTACAGTCAAAACTTGCCCTCTGTTGTGAAAAAAAAGTATATTAATTATGTTTTGGATTGACTTCATAGACATCTGGGCATATAATTTAAGTAAAACTATACTCAAGACCAGCCACGTTATTATTCTTATTTGATTTTTAACGCTAAGAATTTTCCAGCCTGCCAGCCAAACCAACATTTGGGCAGATTTACAGGTCTTAGGAGCTGGAGCCAGTGCAGTGCTCTGCGGCAGAGGGAAGGTTCGGAAGCCCGGAACTCGGCAGTGGCACGCTTCTCCTGCCTGTTCTCGCCTTCATCGGTTTCTACTGGCTGCTGGAATCACTTTTGTCACTCAGGGGAGGGAGGTGCACTTGACCTGCAGATCAGCGTTGGCCCCCACGTGTATGTGGGGTGCTGCTTGTTTCTTGGGCTCTTCTGTGTGTCCCCTGGACTCTGTTTACAGAGTGCCGAGCAAACCTGTCTCCTTTATTCTTCACCAGGCCTCCCTGGGGACAGAGGAAGGCCTGCCAGTGGGGGCAACTGACCAGGGCAACTCTGGGTGCCCTCTCTAGCAAGTCCCTTCATGACACCCAGTTCTCTCAAATTGTGAATGTGGGACCTGGAAATCATGCTCATGGGTGAGCAGAACTGAGAATCTCAAACTGCAACTTCAGTGACATCAAACCCATCAAGTTTCTTTTGACTTCATCATTGTTGTGGAATAAAATCCATAAGTACATTATACATATCTATGTGTATATACATACTGTATAACACATATAAAATGTTAGAGTAGCATGTTCCAACATGGAGACCTGAACACTCATCATAGCCACATGCCTCCTCTAAGAGTACCTTGCCCATCTGAGTCACAAGTGGCCACAGACCCTTGATTCCTCCTGTCTCCTAAAGATTTTTTGTGCACTCATAATTTTATTTGCTGAATGACCAGGTAGATTCCTGATAGGCAGGAACTTCCATTTCAACCAGACATCAATGAAAACAGAAATTTTCTTTTCAGTTCTACATATCTGATAACTGACAAACTTTCACAGATTAGACTCAGGTGCCATGGATGACAGATTCTACATTCTGTTCCCCTATCACCCTGGTTCTGGGGCTGGATGCTGCACTAGGACCTCAGACCAGGTCTCCATGTGTCAATGGATCAGCGGAAACATTCTTGGAAGCCATTTCTGCATCCCAACAGCCAGCCGTAACTATGTGCTGAGGAGTCTGTGGATTGCATAAACATGCCACCAAGCCCAAATTAAATATCTCCCCAATTTAATTTCCCCTCAGACAGACCCCCAAAATGTTCAAAGCTATTTCAGTGCCACAAGAAGCCAATGAAGTATGTGGAGGCAACTCTGGGGTGGAAAAAGACAAAAAAATCTTAATATATTTATTTTACTTTTTCAAAATTTGCAAAACCCACATCCATGAGAACTGAGTGCGCTGGGAACACAGGGTCCATGGAAAGGACAGCTCAGGGAAGGCAGGAAGCTAGCCCTGGTTAACCTCACAGCAAGTCTGCCTCTTGTGGCAGCAATGTCCATCTCAGAGGGAAGCTCTTTAAGATTCTGGAAGTTCTACAGGGAAGTTGTAAGTTGTTAAGGCTTGGGAAGTAAGCAACTCAGGAGTCTCAGGAAGTCCCTGAAAGTCTTCCTTAAGGTTACATAAGCTGTAAGGATGGTTGAGGAGAGTGGATTCTCCCACCTGTTGAGCTTCCTCTAAGTCCTGAAGAGAGCTCTAGGGCTCCACCTTTCATGTTAGAGTGGGCTTTTGGTGATGCAACTGCCTTTGAACCTATGCTCCTGAAGGAGCCCTTTATCCAGACTCCTGTAAGTAACCCCAGTGAGCTCATAGCTTCACCAAGTTTGACTTTGGTGGTATTGTTAACATGGTTTGTCATTGGTTCTGGGTTGAGTAGATGTCTGTTCACATCTCCCTAGGAAGAGTGTCACACAGCACTGTGTATAGAATTTGGCAACTGGTAAAAGAGATAATGGAAATCAGGTATTTCAACTGAAAGGAAAAGCAGAGGAGGGGATGTCTGGCCGGCAGAGAGAAGTCCAAAGAAAAGGCCGAGGGCAGACCACCGAGGGGCCCCAGTTTCAGTGTAAGATGTCAGCTGAGCAGCAGGCAGTGTTGAAGATGGGAAGCCCAAGGTGAGGGTTTCCCCGTTAAAGCTGTGCTTTGAAAAGATTAACATGGAATGCATAGACAGGCGGCAGGGAGGCTGGCTCCAGAGTTCCATGGCACAGTGTCAGGGTTCGGGTCTGAACTGTCCCCCACAGGCGCATGTTTTGAACTCTTGTTCCTCAGCTTGTGGTACTGTTTTGAGGACTGTGGAATCCAGGAGGTAGGGCCTGGCTGGTGGAAGTGGATCACCAGGGGCAAGCCTTTGAAATTATAGCTTGGCCTTGGCTTTAGCTTCTCTGTGCTTCCTGGTCTACCATGATGTGAACAGCCAAACCATACGCTTGTGCAGCCAGAGTTCCAGTGTATCTGTCCTGCCTAATGAACGGAACCCCCGGAACCATGAGCCAATTAAACCTGTCCTCCATTGTTTCTCTCAGGCATTTTCCCACAGTAATGAATATAGAAACAGCAGGATGCTTGCTGGTAGCAACACAGACTGGCCACTCACCAGCCTCAAGGCAGTGTCCACTTCCTCCTCCTGCACTGCCCGTGCCCACCCTGGGTCTTGATGTAGCCCTTTTCCCTGTAACTTACCGGCTACTCGGGTCTCTTCTCACTCAGCCCTGCTTTTTCTGAGCTTCATAACTCCATCATCCGCCCCCCACTCCCAGGGAGGATGCTGTCTCTCAGTAACATGGTTCTATGCTGACAAGGTACAGTTCCTACCAGGGTGGAGGACTGGAGAGGGAGAGGCAGACACTGCTAGGATACAGACACCGTTTCCAAACTGAGGCACAGTTAATTTGGGTTTAAAACATCTTTGTTCTAAGGGCCAGAACTTTAGTGTAAACCTGGCACTGGGAAGCGGCTAGAATGGAAGTGAACAGTTCTAATTCAACTGCACTTTGAGCTTCTTGGAAAGAAACCACAGCAGGGCCCTGGTGGTTCTCAGCGACATTCCAGAGACTGGGTCCAATATACATGTATATACATATTTATATATGTATATATAAATTATATATAATTTATTATTTTTATGAGTATGAGTGTATGTGTATTGCCTGAATGTATGTAAGTGTATCTGTGCAGTGCAATGCCCGTGGAAGTCAGAAGAGAGCATCAGATTCCCTTGGAACTGGAGTTAGGAATAGTTGTTAGCCATCATGTGGGTGCTGGGAATCAAACCTGGGTCTTTTGCAAGAGCAGTCAGTGCTCTTAGCCACTGAGCCATCTCACCAGCCCCATAGCCTGGGTCTTATTATTCTAGAGCTTCATCTTCTGCCCAGGGACTTGAGATTTCCATGTATCCCTTTAGCTTGGTTCTTCATGGTGACTCTGTAACACGTTGTTCAAACAAGGGCATTCAGAGACTGTAAGGCGAAACTAGCTGTGGGTACAACAGAAAAGCTTCAGGGAGCAGAGCCCTGTCCAAGCCACCTGGGAGGTCTGGTTCCCTCCCCATCTCTTCAAACAATAAGAGCCTGAATAGAAATCTGATTTCCTTGTTGCTTTGGTTTTTTCTGTAGTGGTTGATGAAGGAACCCAGGGTCTTCCACATGCTAGTTAAGTACTCTATCACTGAGCTACATCCATAGCACCTGGTTTTCTGATACAGAGTCAATACATAGCCCAGGTTGGCCTCAAACTCATATCCTTTTGTCTCAGAGTCTCACATGCTGAGACTATAGGTATGAGCCTCCACTGCTGGCTCCGTCTACCTTTGTTTTCTTTTTTTAGGCATAATTAAATTAGGTCTTGTTATGGCATTGTTTTTTAAAATAAAATTTATTTTTGTTGTTTCTTTTCCTCCCCTTTTCCCCCAAACCCTGTCCTCCTCATCCCCCCCAGATCCTCCTTTCTGCTTTCATGTCACATGTGTTCTCCCTTCCTGCTTCCTCTAGTCCCGCTCTTGTCGTCTCCTACCTAATTTCGATCACTCTATACCCACTCTCACACCCCCTTATTTACATACATGCAAACATTAAAAATCAGAGTCCTCATATGAGAAAGAACTGCCAATCTGTCTTTCTGAGTCTGGGTTACCTTGTTCACTTAGTGCAATACTTTCTAGACTGTCGAAACTTTCCTGCAAATTTCATAATTTTATTTTTCTTTATGGCTAAATAAAATTCCATTGTGTATTGGTACCATATTTTCATTATCCATTCTTCTGTTGATGGGCATCTAGGCTGGTTTCATCTCCTAGCTATTGTGAATAGAGCAGCAATACACATGGATGTGCAAGGATCTCTGTGGTAGGATGTAGAGTACTTTGGGTGTATTCCCAGGAGTGGTGTAGCTTGATCATCTAAATGCACCAAACAAGGAAGGGAAACTCCCCTGCCCCTCACTCACTGGTTGCCATGTTTCTATTAGCTCCTGCTTCCAGGGACCAGGGAACACATTCCTTACAGGGCTGGGCTCTTCTTTGCATCACACATGAGCATAGGATGGCTTGTTTCAACTTCTCTGTCCCCGTGGGATTTCCCCAAATACTGTCCTAATTTGGTTTCTGTTTTGCTGTGAAAAAAACACTGACCAAAAACAACTTCATGGAAGGAAACAGTTTATTTATTTGTTTTACCCATTATAGTTGATCACTGGGGAAAGCCAAAGCAGGAGTTTGAGGCAGAGACCGTGGAGGAACACTGTTCACTGGCTTGCTCCCCTGGTTTACTCAGCTATTTTTCTTTTTTAAAAAATTCTTTTTGAGACAGGGTCTCCCTGTAGCCCCAGCTGGCCTGGAACTCACTATGAAGACCAGGCTGGCCTTCAACTCGCAGCAATCGGCCTGCCTCTGTCTCCCGAGTGCTGGGATTAAAGGTGTGCCCCACCATGCCTAGCAATCAGCTACTTTTCTTATACAACCCAGGCCCATGTACCCAGGGATGGAACCACTCACAGTGGGATGGGCCTTTTTATATCAATTAGCAAATAAGAACACGCCCCACAGACATTCCCACAGGCCAATCTGATGGAAGAAATTCCTCAGTTGAGGTTCCTTCTTCCCAGAGAGCTCCAGTTTGTGTCAAGTACTGGGATTATAAGTGTACCAACATGCTGGCTCAGAAAAAGAGACTTATTTATTTTTATTTTGTGCATTTGAGTGTTTTGCCTGTGTGGGTATGTTCACTACATGTGTGCGTATGTTCACTACATGTGTGCAGTGCCTGAGGAGACCAGAAGAGGGCATCTGATTTTCTGGAGCTGGAGTTACATACAGTTGTGAGTGCTGGGAACTGAACTGTAGTCCTCTGCAAGAGTAGTAAGTGTTCTTAACTGCCGAGCCATCCCTCTAGCCCCCGTGCCGACTTTTTAACATGGGTTCTGGTCCTTATGCTTGTAAGCCAAGTACTTAACTGACTTACCTATCTACTCAGCTCCAAATAGCAATCTGTTTAAGTGTCTCAACTGGAATACAAAAGGACAGAACTATCATTATGTGAGCTGTATGGTGGCTTCCTCTGGCTTCCCAGATATTTGGAGGTGGTGGTATGGTAACTCTGTTGCCTGGCCACGGCCTGTACCAGGTTGATGTCAGTTTTTGCCTTCCAATATCATGGCCTTTTTGCATAGCTGTGGCATCTGTTGTGTGCAGGACTCACAGGTGAACCAACATAGTATCAGGCTCAGTGAGGCTCTCAGGTCTAGAACTGTGACAACTGTCACAGTGCTGTGACTGGGGAGTAGGCAGCTGTTATGATTGATCTTCACAGTCAGCTTGATTGTATTAAGAAACACCTACGGCATGTTGCAGCAAACCTTTGGATTTATGGAGAATGTGGGAAACACCATCCCATGAACTGGGAACCTGGAGTGAATAAGAAGAGGGTTCTGGGAGTCTTAACTCAGACTATCAGGCTTATTCAATAAGTGCTTTACCCACTGAGCCATCTCCCCAGTCCTGCATCTTGCATTTTATAAGCAAACTCTTTCCCCAGGTCCATAGAGAGTCCAGAATAGATTGTCCATCCCACTCAGCATTGAATTATGGGGAATGTATTGGATTTTGGGAAAGTCAGCCAAACTGGGAGGCAAACTGAAAGGAAGCTGTCTGTCTGTCTCATATCAGGGAAGACGAGGGAAGAGTTACAGCTCAGTGGTGTCCATACTGTAGGTACCTGGGCTTGCTGTTAAAACTCAGCCATCCAAGGTGAAATGCTAGAGATCATTCTAGACTGCAGACCTGCTAAGGACCTGGTTTGTCTGAACCAGTGGCTGGACCTAAGGAGGGAAAAAGATGGTGGCCACCTTTGGAAGACCCAGGCTTTAGGCCAGTTATTCCTGGCCATTTGGCACTCCATTTATTCTGGGTTTGCTTGGTGCCTACCCCAAACATGTTGTCTGGCATTATTATTTTTTCAGTTAGTGTAAGCTTCATTTCATTTTAGTGTGATTTAAGAATATGAAGAATCCCCAGATGCTAAAAGAACAAAATTAGGAATCACTGCCCTGGAAACTAGGAAGTTTGAGAAATGACTGAAGGCAGGAAGGGGAACTGAGACGAGAAGGCAAAGGAGCAGCCAGCAAGGGTCCTTTTGGGGCAGAAAGTGGCAGAATGGGGTCTGGAAGATCCACATTCTGCAACCTGTGGGTCAAGAGCTTGGAGAGGCCCCAGGGTGAGGCCGGTCTTAGGGATGTCTGTTTGTATGGATCCCATATCTCTTAGGAGGAACAGGGTGCACCCCACACTTCTCATGAGGAAGGAGGGCACCCCACATCTCTTAGGAAGCAAACGAGGGATATCCCACACTTCTCAGGAAGCAAACGAGGCAACCTGCATTCCTCAGGAGGAACAGGAGCACCCACATCTCTCAGGAAGAAGAGTGGGTGCTCCGCACCTCCCAGGAGGAAGAACATGCACCTTGCATCTCTGTGGGAGAAGAAGGTGTACCCTGCATTTCTTAGGAGGAACAGGCACACCCTATATGTTGCAGGAGGAGCAGGAGACACCCCACACTCCTCAGGAGGAAGAGCCAGCAGAGCGTGCAGTCCTTCCTGATGCTCCCATTTACATTCTGCGGGTCCCCTCAGTTGTCACCTACAATGCCCTGAGACAGTCTAGCCGGACACTTTAACCATTCTCTATGTGCACTTTGCCTTCTCTTTGTTCTCCTCTCCGATTTCCCACTTCACCGCCCAAGATCTGAAGAGTCACACAGGAGAGTTAGGGGGTGGTGGGGAGCACTTAGGAGAGGCCAGCCCCCCTGGCTGCTCTGGTCCCTCTTGGGTTTCACTTACTGGCTTTTACATAAGAGGCTAATGCCTTTTCAAAGCAGGCAGATCACCCGCCTGTGTTTTGACACTTTGGCTTTAGTGGAAATATCATTAAACTTTGCGAAAACAAGGGCTTTGAAACTCAATCCCCACATTGTTTACACATTTTTTTTCCTCCTTCCGAGTACGGTTTTTACTTGCTGTGGCACAGTTAATGCGTCCTTCACTTTCAACACTCAAAACAAACACTGGGTCTAAGCAGTCAGCCTTTCTGGCTCTGCATAGCTGACAGTGGAAAAAATAACGTGCAAGCCAGGATGGGCTTTTGATGCCTGGGAGGACAGGCACTTTGCAAACCACCTTGGTGAGTCACCGCATTCTGCACATACCCCTTTGAGGAGCAGGAAGTGTGGATAGTTTTGACCTGAGGCAAGAAGACCTTGTCAGATATCTAAAGGCATCTGTCCTGGCTAGTACCCCTCCCCTCAGGAAGCGTGGCCTTCCCAAGCATGACCTCAGCACATCTGTGGCCCCAAAGTGCCCCAGCCCACCAGCAGCCTGTGTGTTCCCTGAGCTTTGACCTGCTTTCATGCTAGTAAGCCTAGTCTGAAATATCCAGAGTGATAAAACTTATAAAACTGACAGGACTTTGTGTGTGTACATGCTTTAAAAGAAAGAAAATAATGCTGGGGCTCAGTTGGTAGAGTGTTTGCCTAGCATGCACAAAACCTTGAGTTTGACTAGTCCTCAGCACTACACCCGAGTGTGGTGTTATACATCTGTAAACCCAGCACTGGGAGGATCAGAGATTTAAGGTCATCCTCGGTTATATGGCAAGCTTGAGGCCAGGCTGAGTTGCAGGAGACCCTGACTCAAAATTTAAATAAATAAATAAATAAGCAAGTAAAAAGAAAGAAAACCATTTACAAGACAATCAGAACTGAGGTTGGTGGGTGAGGAGGTAGGGGCACTTGTCACAGGGTGTCCTGGGTGGCTTGCTAAGTGAGCCTTGTGGCTCTGAGGCCCTAAAGTGAAGCAAGTTAGGTCCAGCTGGCTGGCTCTTTCACACCAAAGCGAAGCCATTCATTATGGGCATGCAGTCTTTATACTCCTGTCTGTCTTTGTAACCAGGAAAGGCCTAAAGAACACACTAGGGGAAGAAAGGAGAGAGATAGGGAACTGAACCGAACCAAAATGACATTAGATAAAAATGACTTCGAAAAAGAACAAGCACTTTAAAATAAATATTTTATTTATTATTTTTATTTTATGTGTATGAGTGTTATGCCTATATGTAGGTAAGTGCACCCATGTCGTGCAATGCCCGCACAGGCCAGAAGAGGCTGTCAGATCCCTTGGATCTGGAGTCACGGACAGTTGTTAGCAGCCATGTGGGTGCTGGGATTCGAACCTGGGTCTTCTGCAAGAACAGAACCATCTGAGCCATCTCTCCAGCTCCAAGAACAAGCACTTTTGGGAATCGGGCCAGAAGTTGCTATGGAGGAAGTTGTAAAGTTAGTCTTGTTTGGTGAAGACAGGAGGCCCAGAGAAGACCTTTGGGCTCTCCTGGGAGCTTCTGAAGGTGGGATCCCAGAGGCAGACAGAGAAATAGCTGGGTCCCCTGGTTCAGCTCTCTCCATGTGGAGGGAGGACTTTCCAGAACATCGACAGGACCAGCAGGTGATGGGAGGACAGTGCTGAAGAACTCACTCTGTGCCAAAGTTCTTGTTGTTAGGGGCAGCTTGCTCAAAGATGAAGTCTTTGGGATGGAAGTCCAACCTAGTGCAGTGGGGTGTTGTGGATCCAGGGCTGTGCTAGGACTCTGGGCCTGGTTGGAATATACCACATCCTCCTGAACATGACAGAATTTCTGTTTGTTGGAGGTCCAGCTGCTTCCAAATCATGATGGACCTGGAGAATTTGTGGGTGGAAAAAATCCTGGAGCTTTTTTTTTTTTTTTTTAATTGACTAGTCAAGTTGTGTGTGTGCACACACATGTATGTGTATAGTTGCATGTGTACATGTGCTCATGTGCATCTGGAGGCCAGAGGACAACTTCGGATGTCATTCCTCAGGAGCCATTCACCTTTCTGAGACACAGTCCCTCACTGAGATCTAGGGCTTGCTGACTAGGCTGGTCAGTGAGCCCCATAGCTCTGCTTGTCTTGGTGACCTCCCTGGTGCTGGGATTGCAAAATGGCAAGCACTTTACCTACTGAGCCATCCCCAGTTCCCCCCTCTACAGAACATGCCCTCTGCTGTATGACCTCTGTCAGTTTCCCCATGGAAAGAAGGACCTCACAGCAGAAAAGAGCATGTCATACAGCTTTGCCTTGTCACCTTGGCACCATCCCAGTACCGACTGAGGGAATTTGAACTTTGATCCAAGTGTTTGGAGGGGCCAGAAACACAAGCATTTTGGGTGCTGGTCTTAGGTGCACAACTCCAGGCAGTGACAGTGGAGGCAAGAACACTGTCTTATGAGCAGAGGACACATTCTGAGAGCAAAGCGTGTTATCTGCTAGATTGCCATCCTGGCCTTTGAGGGACTCAGGGGTCACTTAGGAGAAGAGTGAACTAAGGCTTACTAGGTGGAGTTGGCTGCTCACATATGTCCGTTCCCCTCTGAGTCTTACCCTGTGGACACAAAACACAGCTAAAGGAGGGACCATTGGTCACCTTAGTCTGTTTGACTCGTCCCAATAGCAGGCACCGAATCTCAGTCGCGGGCCACTTCTCTAGACTGTTTCAGAACTTGTGACTTTCTTGATTCATGAGGCAATGAATGGGTCCCAGTTGACAAGATCAGCTCTAAACAAGAGCAAATAAAGGGCTCAGAGGTTCTAGGGGCCCCAGGGACGCCGGATGAGGAGAAACTAACCACCACGTGCCGCATGTTTCACAAGCTCATGGCAAACCCCAGAAGCGTTGCTTGTTGCTTAAAAACGATTTAATTTTTGCAATCTTCCAAAGAGAGAGCATGCCCAAGTGAGAACTGATGCTTGAAAAGTATTGACTATGAAATAGAAAGACAGCTCTTCTCACAGGAAGGCAGCTAACAGGCCTGGAGGGGGGCTCCAGGGTCAAAGCTGTGGGACAACCCTTGTTCCAACTTCTGAGTTACAGGATACAATTCCTATGAGGAGCCAGTCCCCCACCATGAGACAAGGATAGCCATCTTCCTGAGATTTATCTAGAACTCAGCCTCTTCCTCCTTCTCCATTGTGTGTGTGTGTGTGCACGTGTGTGTGCGTGTGTATGTTTGTGTGTGACAATACAGGCATGCGATCAAAGGACAGCCTAACCTTCTACCTTGTCTGAGACAGGGTCTCCTGTTCACCAGGCTAGCTGGTTGACAGCTTCCAGGAATTCTCTTCTCCTGACCCTCCTTCTTACTCTAGGAGCTCTGGGAATACAGACATTGTGGGTTTCTCTGTGTGACTTTACGTGAGTTCTGGGGATCCAAACTCAGGTCCCCATGCTGCTCGACAAGCACTTTTCCCACTGAGCCATCTTTCCAGCCCTTCAGCCTTCTTTTCTCTGAGACTTGGAATGGGTTGGGGAAAGGCAAAAACCTCTTGGGGTATTGGGAGATAAGTGGGTATCCTAGTTAGCTTTCTATTGCTGTGATAAAACACTGACCAAAACCAACTTACGGAGGAAGGGCTTATTTGGCTTACATGTCCTGACCACAGTTCATCCTAGGGCAGGGACTCAGGGCAGGAACCTGGAGGCAGGAGCCTCCAGATCATGGAGGAACGCTGCTTGCTGGCATGCTCCCCCGGCCTGTGCTCAGCTTGTTTTCTTCTACAACCCAGGACCAGCTGTCTCGGGGTGGGTCCTCCCACATCACTCAACAATCAAGAAAATGCCTCACAGACAGGGCCAAAGACCAATCCATAGAGGAAATTCCCCAGTCTTCCCTCTTCCTAGGTATGTCAAGTTGAAACTGAAGTTATGCAGTGAGTGCAGTAGGCTTGGCCTCAGGCAGCCTGGGTTGAATTGCAGCTTGGACCTGCTGTTCAGCTCTGAGGGTGACTTCATGAAGGGGAACCTGGGCTCCTTCACTGGGAGGCAGAGATGGGAGGACTGTGCTATGAGGTACCTCGAATGACAGCAGGCCCACGCAGGACCTCCTGAAGGGTTGCCCTCTATTGCCAATGTGAATAATTCCCTCAGGGCAGCCTCACTGGAGGAAGTGATTTATGACCTTGACCCTCAGGGGTGTCTTGTGCTCTCCATTCTAGTCTGACAAGAGCAAGGAGACAGAGTCTGAATGTGTGATGCTTTAACTCTTGAACTTGGAACTGTCCACAAAGCCTCCTATTTGGGTCTCACAGGGGGCCTGGAGTTCCAGGTTCCTGGTGCTTATGGCCCAGCCTGGCCAGTAGCAGGGCTGCACCTGTGGCTCTGTATCTCCCTGCATCTCTTGAACTGTTTTCATGTAGCAGGGAAAGGAGGGTGCAGGCTACACCACACTTTCCCCAGGCTGATAGAGGCCCAAGTCACCCAGAAGAGAGTCGCCGCTCCCGTGGTCAGAGGGTCAGGTGTGCACAGAAGACCTGGTCATGGCCAAAGGCACCGAGTGGGCTTGTGCCAAAGTACTCTGCACCTGTGCTTGGACAAAGTGGTCAGGGCTCATCACCTACACTCCAAATTTCTATCTCCCAGCTCTCGATGGAGTTTGTTTGCCCGAGGTCATGCGCGTCGCTCATGTTTCTTCAGCCCAGGTGGAATGACAGGCAGGTTTGGCTGTTCTCACTAGGACACCCACACAGAGTGGAGGTCGCTGCTGTCTGCTGAGCAGGCCTTGTGCGTGGTTACCACTGTGGTGACTGCCTTGGAAGTCAGGGTAGCTCGGGCTAGCTGTTGGGATACCAAGTCATGTCTCATGGGGTGGAGTGGGTATTGATCACTCACCCAGGTGGCAGATGCCATGGCTGAAGAGACCCCTCATAAATAACATGTGACAACAGCCACTCCTGGGAACAACCTTGACTGACCCTGAAGGTCTCCATTGTCTGTTTTAGCTAGATGTCTCTGTGCTCTGAGCAGCTAAGGGTCTACTTTCTTCTCTACTGGCAGCGGGCAAACTTGGGAGATATGGCTCAGTTCCAGGAAAGGAACAGGACACAGTATACATACATTAGAGATGAGCCAGCCTCACCTGATGATCTCACATATCCAAAAGTATTTGTGCAAAGTAGTGATGAACAGGAGGAGTACCTGGGTAGATGGTGACATTGCTGTACCTGGTGCTAGAGGCTGTTTTAAGAGCTTAATGTGTATTGGCTCTTTTTTCCATATAACAAAGTATTATTATGGCCATTTTACAGACAAAGAAACTAAGGCTCAAAAGCGTGCTCAAGGTCATTTAGTTAGAAGTGAAGCAGCCTGGATTTGAGTCTAGCTTCTGACAGAGGTCTGTGTCTTGACTTTGACCCTGAGATAAATAAGTAAGTCAAATCCTGCAAAGTCAAGAAAGGAATCTGAGCTGGGTGTAGAAATGCGTGACTGTAATCCCAGCACTTGCGAAGGGGAGGCAGGAAGATCAGTTCAAGGTCATCCTCAGCTATATAGAGAATTCAAGGCCATTTTGGGCTACATGAGACCTTGCCTCGAAAAAACAGAAAGAAAGGACTCTAGATGGGAATCTCTTCCCAGCCTGGGGCAGGGGCACATAGTGAGCTACAGAAGTTGGAGAAAAGGACAGTTCCTAGATTGCCTCCTCCCCAGTGCCACTCCCGTATGAGGACGCAGCCCTTACTCCAGGTATCAAAGGGTTTGGGAAAGAGAGTCCTCGCCCTGTACCCAGACCTGGTCCCCAGGCCCATTGTGAAAGTGTCTATTACAGCAAGCAGGAGGTCGCTCTTGTGGTCATGGTTTTTAACTGCAAAGGAAGAGGAAACCCATGTCAGGAAGAGGACATTTTGCCAACCCCACATTCATGTGGGGGACCCCAATTGTAGATTGGGTCTTTAGGAGAAGTTGGGTGCTTCTGGTGTAGCACTGGTGGGTTCTGTGAAGGTTGCCAGTGCAGCAGGGTGGGGACGGCCCCAAGGTAACCTGGCGAAGGTGGGGTGAGGAACTATGGGAGGGGAGGGTGTAGATCAGAGGGCATAGGACCGGAAGAGAGGAATGAGGGGAGATACTGGCTCCAGATGGTGACCCTTTTCTGAGAATCAGGGAGGCCACATGATCCTTGGGCACAGGCTGCTAAGCCTTCAGAGGGCCTAGGCCATCACCCTGTATGCTCAGTGGCTTTTAAGATCCACTGGTAGCCAGTGGGTACTCAGGTAATTCTGTCTGCTTCAGGCATCCCCTCACCTGCTGTGCAGCTTGCCTTGAAGAGGACTTGGGGCAGGACAGATGAGGGGGGGTGGCTGTCCTAGTGGACTCTAGCCACCCTCCCAGCTGACATCCGGAGGTGAGAGGCAACCCTGGGGTAAAGGAAATGGAAGTCTGTTTGACTTTCTTCTGCAAAACTCATACTGATACCATGAACACATTATACTTCCTCATGAAAAGTAAAAGCATGTTTACCCCACAGGGTACTATGGGTGCAGCCTAGAGAGCTGTTCACCCGCTCACAGAATATTCAAGGGCCCAGTGCGTGGAAGACTGCCACACTGGCTGGAGGGGAAGGGGGGTGCTCTCATCTTATGGAGCAGGGCTCCTAGAGCTGCAACAGCAGGTACAGGGGAGGGAGTTGCAGTCTAGTGTAGGCACTAGGGCCTTCCACACCCATGGAGGCCCAGGGAGCGCCACCCGATGAGGGTTACCACCAATAGTTTCCTGCAGTCAGCTCCCCAAGATCACAGCCCCACAGGGAAGACCTTGAGACTGCCTGGGAACCACCAGCTGGTAGGAAGTGAGCATTCAGCCTAGTTCAGCATCTGTTCCTCCAGCCACAGTCACCAGCCACAGTCAGGGCCCTGCCACCAAGGGGCTGTGTAGCTGAGAGCTGCCTGGAAGCACCTGGCCTGACCTGTGTTCTTTCAGGAAGGTGACAGTTCACCAGGCCATGCATAACTACACTCTGTGGACATTGCCTCGGAAGGTGTCCCACTGTCCCAGTACTCTACAGAGCAGACACTTCCTCTGCTGTGAGCAGGACTCATGGAGGCTTACATGTATCCATGACTCTGAAGTTGGTAGCTGAGGGCTCTGTCTCTCTCTCCCTCCCACACTGTCTCCCCCATCACGGTGACTAGACTGTACCAAGTGACCCTGCACACAGCTCACTCTAAGGTGACACCACACCTTGACACATACCCCTTCCTCCTTGGGGACAGTGTGGCTGCCACAGGGCATCTGGTAAACTAAGGCTCCTGTTCTTGGTGGCCAGAGGCTGCCTTCCAGGTCAGGAGCTAGGCCCCAGCTTCTTGTCTTCTTAGGACAACACGCATCATGAAATACTTCAGACCTGACATGGAGCCCTTCATCTCCAGGACTGGCTCTGGGACTTGGGTAACTTCTGTATTCTGTTGGGGCCTCTGATTCCTCATATAGCAAATAGACTTATTGGCACTCATGGGGATAAAAAGAGTCCTGCGTGTGAAGGTGCTTTGAAACTCCCAGATCTA
Source organism: Nannospalax galili (assembly GCF_000622305.1). Classification (NCBI taxonomy): domain Eukaryota; kingdom Metazoa; phylum Chordata; class Mammalia; order Rodentia; family Spalacidae; genus Nannospalax; species Nannospalax galili. Next base: position 341,509 of record NW_008349596.1, on the reverse strand, counting down.
TAGGTATAAATTGCTCCCAGAGGCCCTTGATCCATACTGAGCCACAGGCGGTGCAAGGCCAGAGGTTGGCTCCACCTGTTTACAGTCCTGCATTCCTGAACTTTTGGGCTTTTTTTTTAGTTCTCTCAGGACACAGTGTTCACTGGTGATCTTTTGGTTTCTGAATGTGTGTTCCCACACAGACCCAACTCCATGAATGTCCTGAACTCGGGGGTTGGGGAGGGCATGCCACACATCCAGTAGAGAGGCTAGAGTGGCCCTGTGGGAAGCAGCCTGCATTCAGACAGCCCCATCAGATACTCCTGGTCTGTAATTTGGAGCCTGAAAAACATTAGTTGGAACTTAAAAATAAATTGGATGTTGGCTCCTGGGTATTTCAAAGTCAACTGAAATGCTAATCCAGGGCTTATCCAAGGGCATGTGGGTGTGTTCAAAAGCACGGGACTCCAAGCACTTTGGAGATATTGGGGGGCCTGTGGGATCAGGCTCGATAAGGGGCCCCATACTGTACTTGGCCTTTTTGGGTAAGTTTTTGTTTTTGTTTTGTTTCCTCTGGGGGGGGTGATCTCTGTGTGTGTGGGGGGGGTCTGTGCATGTCTGTGTGTGTGGGGGGGTCTGTGTGTGTGTGTGGGGTCTGTGTGTGTGTGTGTGTGTGTGTGTGTGTTACTGAAGATCAAATCTAGAGCCTCATATATGCTAAGCAGGCACCCTACCATTGAATTACACCCCAGTCCTCTTTTGACTTCTTATTGGGTTCTCTCTCAGTTACCCAGGCTGCTTTGAACTCAGTCTGTATCCCAGGCTGACCTTGAACTTCTGATCCTTGCCTCAGTCTTCCAAGTAGGCCCTGTGCTACCAGGTCTGACTAGGTAAGAGTTTTTTTTTTTTTTTTTTTAAATTTTAAAACTTCTTATGTGTATGAATGTTTTACCTGCTTCTATGTAGGTGTACCACATGCATGTAATGCCTCTGGAGGCCAGAAGATGGAGTCAGATGCCCTGGAACTGGAGTTATGGATGGTTGTTAACTGTCATATGGGTACTGGGAACCAAACCCGGGTCCTCTACAAGAACAGCCAGTGCTCTCTTAACCGCTGAGCCAGCTCTCTAGCCTCCACCCCCAGCCTCCTTTTTAGGTGTGGGTTTTAAGAAAACAAAAATATTTTGCTGCTGCAGGTGATGTTGCCACCAAAGCCCCCACACCACCCCTTGCTGAAACCACTGTCTTGGTTCAGACTCAGGAAGTGCCACCTGCCATCCCCATGACCTTGGACTGTCACTGGTGTGTCTATTCACTAGTGAAATGGGAACAGCGTTCCCTCCCACTCGCAGGGGCTCATGGGGGATCACACGAGATGACACAGTAGATGATGGGGCTAGACAAGACAAGTACAGAACAGGAACTGGGTATTTACAACTGTCTTTCTTTCCTTCCATGCTGCATCCCAGATGTCTCAGGATCCTGATGAAGAATACAGATGGGCACTCAGACCTGGAAAGTTAAAGAGAAGGAATTGGACAGCATGGAGCTCTGCCTCTGGGTTTACTGCCCACCAGCTAGTGTATCCCAGAGGTGCAACATCTGCCCTGCACATGGCGAGCCCAAGATGTGGGCAGCTGCTGACTTGAAAAGAGCACGTTGTGGATGGAGCTCCAGCCGCGCTAGCCTCACAGGCAAAAAAGTTGCCTCAGTGAATGAATTAGGCCATGGTTTTCTGGCATCTGGAGGCACAGAATCTTCCTGCAAGGGGACGTGTGCATTTTCTCCCCTACTCTTACAGAACTCCTAGAGTCTGGGCAAGATAGAGAAAGGCAGAAAACACTATAAACATTTGCCGCAGACCCAGTTCTCTGCACCGGTAGAGACCCTATGGATCTAAAGCACCAGCAGAAAATTGCCAAATTGCTAATGGTCAGGGTTAGGGGTGCAACTTATTTGGGAGTGCTTGCCTAGCATGCAGTGTCATCCCAGCACCGTATAAACCGGGCATGGTAGCACACACCTGTTATATGAGTACTTAGCAGGTGGAGGCAAGAGGATCAGGACTTCAATGCTGAGAGCATGCCTTAAAAAATTGCTAATAGCCAATACAATGAACTTCATTCATTCATTCATTCATTCATTCATTCATTCATTCAAGCATTTACTCAGGAAGTACTGACTAAGGGTGCCCAACAGCTCGATACAGCCAAAAATTATTCCCTACGTCAGATCCAGAAATATACAAAGTCAGATGTGACACAAGGCCAACAGGCTACAGAACATGCATACATGTGTACCTCCTATCGCTTCACCATGGAAGCCAGCCTCCTCAAGAATGAAGGGCTCTGGTGGTCTTGGTAGGAGGCAGCTCATTCCAGTGTCCAGCCCACTGAAGCCCTAGGGACTGAAACTAGGGTATCTTCCTCATCACCTTAATTTTACAGCTGCCCATGGGTTGGGGGAAAGATATTGAGCCATTTAAATAAGATCACCCCTCAAATGCATAGGAGTCTGGGACTCAGAGAAATGGCACTTTCCCCCAGGCAAGAAGCATTTGGGATTTGGCAGATTCTGAAGCATAGTTCTGTATACCAGCTGTTTCCACTCTCTCCTGCACAGTAGAGATACCAAGGGACCAGACAGCCAAAGGCTCCCCAGGCGAGGACAGTTCCCTGGATAGCATGACTGGAGGGCCAAAGACCGTTTCCTGGGGAGATCATCTTGTCAGGACTCAGTTTGACACCCATCCTACAAGCATTCAGTTCATTATCCACTCCAGCACTTAGTTTAGTACTCCTATCAGCACCCAGTTCAGCACCCTCCCTGTTAGCAGTTATGCAACACCCTATCAGCATTCAATTCAGTACTTAACGCTAACAGCACTTGGTTCAGTACCTGCCCTATCATCATTCAGTCCAATACTCATGGTAGCGGCACTCAGTTTAGCATTTATCCCAAACATTTGTATCCCTCTCATTGAGGTCTCCCTACCAAGAAAGTCTCTACCCACAGCCACAAAATGTTAGTCAGCATGTTTCCAGCAGTCAACACAGTAGACCCTTCATCAGGGATCAGAAGTTTCCTTACCTAGGGTTTCTGGAACCCTCTGCCTCAAGGGAGACTGTTAGAGGCTGTGGTACAAGCAGCTAATGCTAGCTAGGGACCCTCCCTCTCCACTCTCATACCCCTGCCTGTATTCCATACACAAGTTTCTTAGCTTGTGGTGCCTGGGGAATGACTCCAGGGCCCCTCCAGCCCATTCCTAACCAGTGTGAGGGACAGAGCCCACCAAGACCTGGTGTGGGCCTAATCCTGCAGCTAGGTGAGGGACCTCAGGGAGAGGGATTTCACTAGGCAAAAGGAACAGAAGACTCTGGTACAAGCTTGTCGAGCTAAAGAGGCCCAGCCAAGGCCTCCTGGGGAGGGCCTACAGCTCCATCCAAGGCCACTCTGGAGGTCTGGATAAGACCAAGAAAAGTAAGCCTAGGGCTTTCAGCTTGCAGGCCCACACTGTGTGGTCTCTAAGCCTCTGGATCAAGAGGAAGGCCCCAGGCCAGGACTCCAGCCGCAGCTCCTGGCCCAAGTCTTTTACTGCGTGAAAAAACATGTATAAATGTTAGTGGGTGTTTGTGTTCATTTTCACATATTAATAAGGTTTCCTACAGCTGTCCTGAGGGTTTATAAGAACCTCATCCCTAACACAGCTCTAGGAGCCTGGTAGGAATTCAGTAAGTTGTAGTTCTGGAATTCCCACTGTGTGCAGCGCTAGGCCCAGACCTGCCTGCTAGGCCTGAGTCCTGGGAGCCTGATGCCTTCTGCAGGGAAAGCCCTGCTGTCCGCTTCACTCACAACTGGGTCATCTCTTACCTGTCGCTCACACTCAGCAGAAGAAATCAAAAACGAGTGTTAGTTGGTGGGGTCAGAAATCCCAGGCTTTTCTGGAATGTTCCTAGAGCAGGAGCCAATCCAAAAGCTAGGCGGTTTCCATATGGCTGAGTGCAACAGGGCTTTGTGGCAGGGCCACGTTCATTCGTTAGTTCATTCACTCCACAAGGAAGACAAGGAGTCTGGCTGTGTTCCCTCAGCCCGCAGAGGCTGCACCCTCCTAGGGCTGTTCACATTTTGGCGGCATGCTCCATCTGAGGAGTGCCAAGTGCCTGCAGAATGCCCCATCTCTAGCTAGGGAGTCTTATTCTATGGGTTTTCCAGTGGTGATGTGGAGAGGTTAGGTGAGCTCCTTTAAGACCGAAACACAGCAGTGAGGCTGGGAAGATGGGTTGTCACCCAAGTGCCTGCCGTGCAAGCGCCCCTAGTACAATGTAAAAGTTGAACTGGGCAGTGCACATCTGTAACCCCATCCTAGGGGCTCCCTGGTCAGTCAGTCTAGCCTAATCCCTGAGCTTCAGGCCAATGAGAGACCCTGTCTCAAAAATAACATGAAGAGGCTGGAGAGATGGCTTTGTGGTTAAAAGAACCAGGATTTGGTTCCTAGCAACATGAGTTCCGTGTTTGGCACTCAAGTTGAGTGACTCACCACCTTCTGTAACTCCAGTTCCAGGAGATCACACACACACACACACACACACACACACACACACACACACGCCCCTCCAAGTGCTGCACTGATGGGCAGACCTTAAGTAACAGGGACTGATAATAACAAGGTAAAATATAGTTTTTAAAAAAAGCAGCTTTGGAGCTTGGAAAGAGAGAAAGAAAGGCAGAAGTCAAGGGGGTGGGGTGTCTATTTCAGTCTCTATACACTGATGCTGGTGAAGGTTGGGGAAAGAGGAACCATCATTCCCTGCTGGTGGGAACATAAACAGGTGCAGTCACTATGGAAATCAGTGTGGAGGCATCTCAAAAAACTGCCATGTGACCCAGCTGGACGACTCTTGAGTGTGCACATGACTCTTAAGTCAGCACACCACAGTGACACCTGCACACGCATGATTCTTGCTGCTCTATTCGTAATAACTAAGAAATGGGACCAGCTTAGGTGTTCATCAGCTGGTGAATGGATGAAGAAAACGTGGTGCCTACAACACCATGGGGAACGAAACCATAACATTTGCAGGAAAAAGGATGGAACTGGAAATCATTCTGTTAAGCAAATAAGTCAGGCTCAGAAACACAAATGCAGAGTGCTTTCTCTCATGCAACCTTTATGGGTGGTATGGGTGGTATAGGTCATGAAATTAGAAAGGGGACCATGAGATGGGAAAAAGGGATCTCATGGGGAGAGAAAAAAGAAGGTAACAGAATACATAAATACATGTGACATGAAATCATAAGGTGGGATATTGGACGGAGGAAAAGGGCTGGTGGGGGTGCACAGGGCCTGAGGGGGAGGAGGGAGGAGGACCAACAAGAGCAAAGCATGTTTGAAATGTCACAAGGAACCCATGACTACTGATTTTAGAATGTTCCTGAGAGGCCAGGAAGAAGGCCCCACAGGGACCATTGAGATGTGGAAAACACAGCACAATTCAAGTCTCTCCCTTTGCTTTCTCGTTGGTTTCTCACATTGGATTTCAGACCAGGGGAAGATGAATTTGGCAAAGAGGGCCTAGATACTTCCAAATAAACACCAGAAAGGTAGTAACCCCAAACGTTAATTATATTAAAAAAGGAGACATTTGGGGCTTGGCACATTTTAAAGCTGGGGTTGGATAAATGGTGACATGTTCTAGAAGACTAGACCAAGATTGAGGATGATGATGGACAGGAGGGTTGGCCACCAGGGATGGCCACACTGCTGGGCATTGGGGGATGTCCACACTGGTGACCCCTTCTCCAGCATGGTGGCCCCACCTGCTGCTGTACCTGCTGGGTCTCTGGGCTACAGACTTCTGCCTAAGTCTTGACTCCAGTGTCCTCTACCCCAGTGAGATAGGCTGACTGGTTTACCTCAGCCTCTCCTGCCACCAGGAATACAAGGCAATGTGGACAAGACGTGTGTTGGTATGTGTGCACAAGCATGTGTGCATGTTTGTGAATACATGCATGCACACATGTATGTGGAAGCTGGAAGACAACTTTTGGTGCTGTTTCTCCTCAGGAGCTGTGCATCTTGTTCTTGAGACAGGGTCTCTCTCTCTGCCCTGGAGTTCACCTCTCAGCTAGGCCTCCTGGCAAGGGAGCCACAGGGGATCTGCCTGTGTCTGCCGTCCCATCATTGGGATCTGAACTTAGGTCTTTGTGCTTGTGCAGCAAGCACTTTCCTGTCTGAACCATCTCTTCAGCCCCAAGACATGTTTTTTAAAGCATCAGATTACTAGTGCAGTGAAAACCTGAAGAGCTAGGGTTCCAGAAGGCAGGCCAGGGCAGAGGGGTCCCAGCCACTGTTCCCTTGGTGCTTACTGACTCCTGAGAGGTGAGCAGTGGAGCCGTTTCCAGAAGTTCTATAGAGCTGGAGGAGGGCAAAAGAAGTCAGGGTTTGGCAAAGAGGAAGAGCCTCTTGGCTGATACGTCCTGCTTTCTGTTGCAACCCCCACAGATAAATGATCCAGAAAAAGTTCTACAGAAAGCCAGAACAGCGTTTATTGTAAGCCCAAGCATACTGACTCCTGAGAGGTGAGCAGTGGAGCCGTTTCCAGAAGTTCTATAGAGCTGGAGGAGGGCAAAAGAAGTCAGGGTTTGGCAAAGAGGAAGAGCCTCTTGGCTGATACGTCCTGCTTTCTGTTGCAACCCCCACAGATAAATGATCCAGAAAAAGTTCTACAGAAAGCCAGAACAGCGTTTATTGTAAGCCCAAGCACCCCTCTTCCTTCCTTCCTTCCTTCCTTCCTTCCTTCCTTCCCCTTCCTTCCCCTTCCTTCCTTCCTTCCTTCCTTCCTTCCTTCCTTCCTTCCTTCCTTCCTTCCTTCCTTCCTTCCTTCCTTCCTTCCTTCCTTCCTTCCTTCCTTCCTTCCTTCCTTCCTTCCTTCCTTCCTTCCTTCCTTCCTTCCTTCCTTCCTTCCTCCCCCTACTCCCTCCCTCCCTCCCTTCCTCCCTTCATTAATTTATTTTATTTTCTGTTTTGGGGGTTCAAACTCAGGACCTTGTACATGCTAAGCAAGAGATCTATCCCAAAACTACATATTTGAAGTCCTTAGAACCATCTTTTCAGAGTTGTGTCCTTGACTGGATTAAGGTGCTGCAAAATAAAGCAATACATTTCTAAACAGCTGTGTGTCAAAGCAGAAATCACAATAGAAATGCAGAAATGCTTTAATGAAAAGATAGTGCAACTAAAACATGTCATTTCTTCAAGGATCCAGCCAAAGCATGCTTAAGAGACGTTACAGCCACACTTGTGTCATCAGATGAGAAGAGTGAAGGAAGAGTGAACCCAAGAGCTTAGTAGGAGAGCGGGAAATTAAACCCGAAGACAGCACCAGAAGGGTTAATAAGCTGCAGGGGCCAGTGACGTTGGAAATAGGAAAAGGAAGGAAACAAGAAAGTGGATCATTGTCCTTACGAAGGACTCATAAAATTGGTAAGCTGGCCTGACTGATACTTTTAAAAAAATTCCAGGAATGAAAAGATAGCTATTAAATGAGGTAACATGGTATTCTGAACTGTCAGGGCAGTAAATTTAAACTTTTAGATGAAAAAGAAATTCTTTTGAGACTCAGCTTACAAAATTTGACCTATCTGTGCTGTCTGACCTGTCTGTAGAGCCATGAATCTACTCAAGGAACAACAGTCATAATGAAGACATTTCTACAAAGAGAACTCCAGGCCCAGGTGACTGCAACAGTGAGTTCATACATTTTTATAATCCATGCCCACTCCCTCCCCTCCAATATTCCCTCCTCTGAAGAGATAACCCTAAAATGTTTCAAGGATTAGATACAAGCTCCCAAATACTTTTGACATTTTTGGCCTTTGGAACAGAATATGTTGCTAACAAGCCCAAGGACATTGTGACTTTTAGCCAAGAAACTGGCTACTTTTCTTTGAGTTCTTTTTATCCTAACTGCCTAGCCAATTCCTACCTCCTTATCACACCATCCTCTGAAGGGGTTACCCAAATTGCCAATAGAGACTAGGGACACCGACCACTCTGGCTTCTTCCATGCTGAACAGGGATGCAGGGTGAGGCAATTGGAGTACCCCTTCAGTGGGTCTATCTAAAAGACTCCCAAATTGCATAACTCTTGTCTCTAAGGGAAGAAGAAAGTCCATGAATCATGAATAGGAGATGTGAAGGAGAAATAAAGGCAAGAGTAATTAGCATTACAAGTTCTAG
>NW_008349596.1:321062-332850 GCF_000622305.1 Nannospalax galili | reverse complement strand
AAGTGTCTCTGCAATAGGATGAGTCCTTTGGGTATATGCCAAGGAGTGGTATAACTGGGTCATATGGTAAGTTCATTTTTATTTTTTTAAGAGTTCTCCACACTGTTTTCCATAGAGGTTGCACAAATTTTCAATCCCACCAGCAGTGAATGATCGTTCCCCTTTCTCCACATCCTCGCCAGCATTTGGTATCATTTGTTCTCTTGATCCTAGCCTGTCTGATTGGGGTAAGGTGATACCTTAGGGTGGTTTTAATTTGCGTTTCCCTATACCTTGTTTTTTGAGATAGGGTCTCTCAACGGCCTGGAGCTTACCCAGTCGGTGTGGCTGGCTGGCCGGTGAGCCGAGGCTGTTCTTTTTCTTCCTTGGCCTCCCCAGCCTGGGATTACACCACAAGGCTGAGATTCTGAGAGACAGCTGAGGGTGGAGGCAGCATTGTGCCAGGGGAAGGACCCTCAGAGCTGTGCTGACCCTCTGCTCTGCCTGCTACTGTCCGGAAAGATGGGCTGCCGATCACCAGGTGATCTCTTTCTCCTGTCCCTTGTTGGGTTGGGGCTACCAGGGAGCAGAACTTGGTGACAGCTTTCAGGTCTGATTTGCCAGCGTGCACGTGTGGCTGAAAGTGGAGTTTCTCTGGTATGGCTGGTCCGTGTCTCATCTTCTGGTTTTCAGTGAGACTCTGCATTGCCCAGATGGACTCTGGGTGGGATGTCTCACACCTGTGTGTGTGTGTGTGTGTGTGTGTGTGTGTGTGTGTGTGCCTGAGTGTATGTGTGTGTGGTGTGTGTATATGCATGTGTATACATATATGTGCATGTGGTGTGTGTATATGTGCATATGTGCCTCTGTGTGGTATGTAGATGTATGTGTGTATGTGTGTGTATGTGTGAATGTGTGTGTCTGAGTGCCTGTGTGGTACATGTCTGTATGTGCGTGGTATGTATGTGTGTGTGGTCTGTGTATGTGTTTGTGTGTGTATGTACATGCATGTACACATGTGGAGAACAGTGACCTCTTGGGTGCTCAACCTTTGAAGTGGCATCATATCTTCATCACTCTGTGCAGACACATCTTGAACACTGTCTGTGTGCGAAACACCATTCTTGATGCTATCAGCAGTGCAAGGAGCCATCAAATCTGTGGCCATCAGACATTTACACTCTAAAGCAGGTAAAACGTATATGCACAGGCTAATTGGCCCTGTTTCATTTATGCCAGCCAGGCCTTAATCCAACTTCAGATCAGTTAAGTGAGAGGCTCATACACAGACAATTAGGCAAAGAGTGAGAGAGCCAGGAAGGGGAGTCATCTTTACCACTGATGGCTACAAGTGTGTTTGCTGAACCACGTCCATCACCCACACCACCCCAAATCCACACCTCAGCATCTTTGTGTGGAGCCCTGACAGTTCCAGAAGTGGGGTTCAGTGATGAACCCACAAGACGAAACTCTCTGCCCTCATGGAGCGGGCATCCTGTGGGGTTATGTCTCTTTCGCACTCAGATTTGCTGAGAATGAGTTGCTCTTGCTCTGGCTGTTCTGTGACCCTTAGTGATATCCTTCAGCCTAAAAAGATGTAGACATGGGGTTGCTAAAGATGACAATTTCCACTCTGCCATAAGTCTCCAGCAAAATCTAGAAAATTAAATGCAGCGGGGCTGGAGCCCTGGCTTGGTGGGTAAGAGCCAGGCATGAAGATGGGAGTTCAGATCTGAGCACCCATGTGGAAAGCCAGGAGTGGGGTGGCAGCACAGGCACCCATACCCCAGCATTGTGGGAGGTGGAGTCAGGTGGCTGCTGGGGCTTTCTAGCTGAGACCATAGTATAGGTTCATCAAGGAACAAGGTAGAGCTTGACAGAGCAGGCACCCATCCTCATCTTTTGGCCTCCACACAAGCAAAACAGGAACATGTACCCATACATACACCACACACACCCCCCATATATACCAGACACACATACACCACACACACATGCATATACATACACTCACAGACACAGCACACTCACATGCATGTATGCACACATGCACAGCACACTCACACATGCACACACATTTAAAATATAAAACAAGAAAATGAGTGTAGAGTGAAGGAGGAGGTGATGCTCTCATAAGTGGGTGCCCTGCTGAGCCTTCTGTCAGTCAGGGTAGTAGTGGGTGGGGACACTGTTGGCAGCTGAGGGAGGCAGGTGCCCTTAGGAATATCCTATATTAAGGAACTTTGAAAGTGTCCTTTCCTTTGGATGCAACTAAAATTTTGGGAAAGAGAAACTAAGTAGGCTCAGAGAGATGCCTGCTGTCTTTATTTTACCAGTTGAGCATGCCCAGAAGTATTCCTATCTGCCATCTTCTTTCTTGGACCATGACCTTAAACTGAGCATGCTCAGTAATGTACATCTCAAACTGAGCATGCTCCAGGTGTGCCTGTCTATAAAGTGCTTTCTGATGTGAATACACATAGACTCTCTGGATAAAATCCACCCCCCTACTTCTTTGTTACAGGAGGCCAGTGCTTGCCCTATCTACTTCAGGTAACCAGTCTTTCCTCTGTGTTTTAGTTCTTGACCGTGTTTGTTCTGGCTTCTCACTTAACTCACTGCATTCAGTTATAGCATGTGGTAGCCGTGTGTCCAGAATGGGACTTTGGGAAGGATATATCTAAGTGCTGAAGGGGGAAAGTATGTTCCAAGCATGCTATGTTAGAAGATGTGCACAGAATCTGACTTCCAAAAAGACCTAAAATAGCATTCCAGCCTGTAAGGATTGGGAGAAAGTGTTACCAGTGGCTGCTTGGAGTCATGGGTTTGGAGAAGTAGATATGAAGGGCCATTCATGGGTATTCCCCTGTTGTGAGAATTTTCTCCCCGGATGGGGATAACCAGGCAGTGTCTACCCCTTTCTCACAGGTCTCAATGGCAAAACAAAGTTTGACTCTACCATACGTTCTCCACAGGGAACCAACAAGTTTATTAAACTTACTTCCAGAGTTAATGGACAGGAACATGGGTAACCTTGAAGCAGTCACAGTGGAAGGTCTGCACCCAGTATGTTTGGATGATGACTCCTCTGTGGCTGTGCAGATTGAGGCCCCTTCCTCTGGTCTGCCCCAGCCTGTATATTCTAGTCCCTCCCTGAGACCCTGAGGTCACATACAGGAAGGGCAGAATGCCATACGACAGGTAGAGAGGAGAGGCTGGGTGCTCAGGTGAGGGTCTCATGACCTTCTCCAACCCCCTCACCTTTATGATAGAACTTCAGCAGTCAACTGGCCTAGCTGTAATGATCTTTTGAAAGTAGGCACAGCTGAACCCATGAAGATGGCAGCTGTTTGGCTCAGAGGATAGTTCTGCACAATATCTCCCTACCCAGAAGTAGCAGGTACAGGGCACCAGGCAGAGAGGGCAGAGTGGCCATCCTAGTGCTGAAGGTGTCAGTGAAGGGGCTGGCCACCCAGAGCTGAAACCAGTGTGCTCGCAAGAGAACCTAGCACACAGCACCATAGGGAAAAGAGAGGTTTCATTAGATCTTTGTGTCCCTTTGTTCTGTAAAGTGACCGTGCTAGAACCTTCACTGCTAAGAGCAAGGCTATTTATTGATGGTTGTAGTCGCCTTCTGTTGCTGTAATAAACATCATGACCAAAAGCAGCTTAGGGGAGGAAAGGGTTTATTTGGTTTATACTTTCAGGTCACAGGTGTTCACTGAGGGAAGTCAGGGCAGGAACTCAAGTAAGAACTCAAAGCAGAAACCTTGGAGGAACATTGCTTGCTGGCTCTCTAAGCTTAAGCTTAGCTTTCTTCCTTCCTTCCTTTCTTTCTTTGTCCCTTTATATTTTTTTAATTTAAAGACCTTTTATTAGCATACAGCCCAGGACCACCTGCCCAGAGAAGAGTGTTGCCTGCAATGGGCCGGGCCCTCTTACATCAAAAACCAATCAAGTCAATCTCCCACAGAAATGTCCAAGCCCAGTCTGATCTCGGAAATTCCCCACTGTGGCTTCTCTCAGATGACTCCAGCCTGCGTCAAGCTGATAAAGAAGGATGGCCAGGACAGTGGTGAATGAAATAAGGATGGAGAAGGACACAGGCTGTGAGAAGACAGCTGGGTTACTGCACTGGGTGCTAGCTATGCAACCTTGGACAAGTCCCTTAAGCTTGCTGAATCTATTTGCTTGCCAATAAAATGAAGATAATTCTTGACAGGTAAAGATGAATGAGATAATATATGTGGAGGACCTTTATAAAGTATCCTGCTGATGCAACAGACTGGATTTCTTCTCCTTGAATAAATGGATATGGCTGCTGTTGTCCGTAAGCTAGTGAAGAGCTGTGGGGGTGTTCACACACAAACAAGTCCCACTGTTGTTCCCTGCTTGGCACTTGGCACAGTTCCTGCTCTTGTCCCCCAGACAAGCTGTAGCCAGAGAACCCTCTGAGCCACATTCTCTCTAGGCCTGTGTGGAGGTGATACATCTTTTCTATTGACCCAGGACAGAACTCCAGCAACAAAGACCAATTTATTATTTTAACAAATCACAAATTGTCCCTGTGGCAAATTCCTCAGACTATGCAAGGCATCACAGTCCCTCAGAAGAGAAAGGAAGAGCCTGGCTGGACCTGAGTCGAACTGTGTCCATCCGGCCCGGGAAAGGCAGAACACACCCCAGCAGACCACATGAAACAGTCTCTATGAAACACAGATGTCTGGTGGGCGTGGTGCTGCTGTCCCTCACCGTTTAAAAGCCTTCCATGTCTGCATTTTGCTCACAAGCTCCTTCCTCCCCAGTCTGTCTGGCTCAGCATGTTGGAAGGAGGTGTTGCCGGGTATCTGGGTAGCAATGCATGATGGGGCCTGAATTTCTCCATATTGGCCATTGTCCTCGGTGCTCGTCAAGTGCTGCCCGTGTAGCTAATAATTCCTGTCAAATTAAAGTAAATTAAAATTAATTTTGGTTGGGGAACTCCACAGCTCCCTTTCTAGATAAGTGGAAGTGCCCTAGGGCGATGCAAAATTGAGGCTGGGAATCACTGCTTTAGCGAACTGTGATGATGAAGGTCAGAGGTTTAATCCCCTCATGAAAGGAGCAGTTAGTTTCCCACTGCCTTGTAGTCCCAGATTCTACCCTTAACCTTGGCCATCTGCCTCTGAGAAGAGCCCTCAGCCACTAATAGGACAAAGTGAGATGGAGGGACCTGACCCAGGCAACTTCATCAACCCCGTTAGAAAGACAACCCGAGGCATGACCCGCGGGTAATGTGCTAGGCTTTCTAATTCTTCAGGTGAGAATTATTACTCTTGTTAGAACAAACATGTGGAAATACCAATGAGTCAGACGTCGTGGGTTCCAGGATCGTGAAGTCACCCAGTTTCTGAATTTAGCTACTTGACAGAGAGAAAGCTGAACAAGGTGTGTATGTTGGTCACACGGCCAGTTTTTATTTTGCCTAAATGAGAACACAACTGGTGTGGATAGATACAAACAAAAGATAATACAAGGGTGGAGAGGTGACTCAGCAGTTGTATTAGTTACCCTTTCTGTTGCTATGACAAAAAAAAAAAAAAAAAAACCAACCAAGGAAATTTACAGAAGAAGATTTTATTGGCTTACAGTTCCAGAGGGTAAGAGTCCATCATTGTCTGGAGTGGCAGAGGTGGCAGAGGAGAAAGGTTAGAGATCACATCTTCAAGCAGGTTCAGGACGCAGAGAGTCAGACTGGAAGTGGGCAAGGCTTCGTGCTCTCAAAGGCCACCCCAGGGATGTACTTCCTACAGCACGGCCACACACTTTGTCTTCATGTCACCTACAGTCTAGCGAGTCGTTCAAAGGCTCAAGACTAGTCACAATCCAAGTACCACAGTGCCAACAGAATCTCAAGTTAATATGGTTCAGCAGGGTAGAGCAGTTCATGGCCTGAAATTCCAGGGCTTGGGAGGCTGAGGCAAGAGGGTTACTGTCTTTGTTTCTTCATTGCTATGACAAAACACTCTGACTACTACCAACTTGGGGAGGAAAGGGTTTATTCAGCTTACATCTTCCAGGTCGCAGTTCATCAGGGAGCCCAAGGTAGGAACTCAGGGTGGGAACCTGGAAGCAAGAGCTGGAGCACAGGCCATGGAGGAACTCTGCTTACTGTCTTGCTCCCTTGGCCCCTGCTCAGCCTGCTCTCTTATCCAACACAGGCCTACCTGCCCAGGGGTGGCACTACCCAAAGCGGGCTGGGCCCTCTGATATCACTCAACAATCAAGAAAATGCCCCACAGACATGGCCACAGGCCAGTCCAATGGAGGCAATTCCCCAAGTGAGGCTCCCTCAACCCAGGTGTGTCAAGTTGACACTTAAGCTATCCAGCACAGTTACCATGAGTTTGAAGTCAGTCTGGTCTACATTCAAGTTCCAAGCCAGCCAGAACTACACAGTAAGCCCTTGTTTCTGCACCCCCTCCCCGCCCAATCCAAAAGGAAAATACTGTTCAAATAAGATGGAATTCTATTGTTCGCTCACATACAGACTCAAGGGTAAGCAATGGAGACCTGGGTGTTTTCCATGTTGTTGCTCTGATACTCTGACCACGTGCTCCTCAATCAGTTAACTCATGTGAATTCACCACTGTATTCACAGTCCAGTCTGGAATGGAAGAAAAAGGTAGATGTGATGGTTAATTTTGATTGTCTGTTTCATTGGATTCAGGAACACCTAGGGGAGGTGTGTCTAATCTGTAGCCCACAGGTCATATGGGCCCCAGGATAGGGATGAATGTGGCCCAACACATTTGTAGATAAAGACATCATGTCACAAAGTCAAAAGCTTGGGCACCTCTGAGCCCTAGGATGTGTCTGTGAGAGTGTTTCCAGAGAAGATTAAACGAGGTGGGAAGACCCACCCTGAGTATGGACAGTACCTTCCCAAGAGCTGGGACTCAGGGGAAAAGGAGAAAGCTTCCTAAGGTTGGCATCCTGCCTTTTCTGCCTCTGGTCCACTCAGACGTGAGCAAGCAGCCTCAGGCTCCTGCTGCCACAGCCATGAGCTGCTCCTGCCATCGTGGCTCCCTCACCATGACGGCAGTGTGTCAGGTATTTTGGTCACAGACAAGAGAAGGGAAACTAATACAGAAAGCAATGGAAGGCTTAGAGTTCTCTAGCAGTGTCCTCTGAAATCAGACCATTCCCTCCAGAGAGTGAGTGTGTCTGAGGCAGAGGCTCATGAGACTCAGGAAGGAAACAAACTTCATGTGTCTGAGAAAGCTAAAACGGACATGCTTCCCCTGGGCTGTGGCCAAAGTCACAGAAGCAATGAGCTGGGGGAGCAGCCTGATCAGTGGAACTGCCTAGAAGAGATTTTCTAACCTGTAGAGCTGCCTGCAGGTTGTGTAGCGTTCTCCAGGGTTCAATCATTCATAAGTCGGCACTCTTGCTGGGGGTGTGGCATTCTGTGGTGATGCAGCTACTTTTAAGTCACCTGCACTTGCTCTCTGCCCTTGCTCTTGTGAGTTATCCTTTACCTCAATAAAATCTCACTGGTTCACCAAGTTGGACTTTGGTGTAATCCTTACTTTGGTTTATCATCAGTTCCTGTCTGGGGAATGTGTGTGTGTGTGTGTGTGTGTGTGTTGTCTCCCCAGGGAACATCGTGTGCACAGTACATAGCCCCACCTCTCAGAAATGCTGCTATTTCCTAGGGACCACAGAAGCTCAGGAAAAGGGACTTTGCTGAGGCAGCCAGTTGCCCAGCCACACTTTCAATCACTGTGGATGAAAGTGGACTGGCATGGAGAATGGGGTGGTGTGGGCTCGCCAAGGAAGCAAGCAGCTCCAGCTCTCCAAAAATAAACGAATGGTTCAAAGCTGAGCAGACAAGGAAGTGCACAGAACTAAGGGGCAGGAGAAAGACAGAGCGTCGTCAAACAACAAGGGCATGCCGGCTGAGACCAAGACAGGTCACCCTGCACACTGGCAGCACAGCATGTCCGGCTGAGAAGGGACGAAGGGGCCAGAGCCTGAGGCAGATCAGACATGGTCAGATCTCAAGGGCTTGTGTTCCAGAACTGTACATTATGAAAAAGCGTTAAGAACGGCTGGTGCGCCTCATCCATGGTGCCAACTTGTCACCTTGCCAACCATCCTAACAGCCACAGTGGTGCTGATGCTGATGCAGCAGGGGATTCCCTCAGCACCCTCATCTGAAAGGTGTAGCAAAGTTGAATCCTTAATTGGCACCATGCTTGTAGGAAGGGAGGAGTTCCCAGCAAAGAGCCCTTGGCCTGAGGAAGTGGAGGTGGGACAGGAGCCAAGCCACCCCAATGGTGTGCAAACCTGGCACTCGACATGGACTCATCTCCCCAGCTCAGCCCCCAGCACACCGCAGATTCACAAAATGCTTTCACAGAGTCTTGCTCTGGTCTTTACTCTGTGGATAAGGGTAACAGCTACCAGAGTCGTTCCCATCATATAGGAGAATGAGATGGGCAGTTTGCCTACAATCACGTGGCCACCCCACTGCTGAGGCTGGCTCAGATCACCTCCTCGCCAGTGGTCTCACCCCGAGCCCGCTTATTGTGCAGGTCAGTTTATTTCTGGGATTTCGTCTCTTGCACTATTTGGCATACTGTGCAGTGATTTTCTAATATAGGTCAACTCTCAGAAGAGGCATATTCCACCCATTATTCAAAACCCTCACCAGAGAAAGCAGAAAAAGCAGAAGGTGACAGTTTTCTCTCTAAGGGAGTAGGTCACAACAGTCTTCTTTTAAATAGTGAGGTCCTCTAGAGTGATCATGCTGATACACTCTGGAATTATCCATTTCCATTTGTGTTTCAGGAGTGCATCTGCTGAGGAAGAAAGCACATCTGTACCCAGGGAGCATTGGTAGGGAGCACTCACGGGAAGTATTTATGGGGCACTCATGGGGAGCATTCATGGGGGATCATCCATGGAGTATACACACAGGGAACACTCATGGGGAATATTTATAGAGCACTCAAGGGACATAGGGAGCAGTTATGGGAGGATGTGGATGGGAAGCACCCACTGGAGCACTCATAGGAACACTAAGAGGCACATGCACAGAAAGTGTTCTGAGATACCAGGGTGGCTTGTGGAACCACTGTGTCCCCAGCCCTGGGCTCCATGGAACTGGGTTGAATCTCTGTCCTGGTCTTATGTCACTTCCCAGGACCATGTAACCCGGACTACTACTCTGACACTCCTCCCTCCCCACTCTCCTCCTCCCTCTCTCCTCTCTTCCTTTTACCTCCCACTCCTCCTTCACTTTCCTCCTTCTCCCTCCTGTTTACACGTCTGCCAGCCCCCACCTCCACCTCTTTTGCAGGCTCCTCACCTTCTCCCCAAACACCTTGGAGCTCAGCCTTCAGACTTTCTCCTCTGTGTATAGTCCCTGCCTCCATCAATGAATGGACCCAGAAATCCCACGTCGAGGCTGTGCAACACAATGTCCTTCCAGGTGGCTCCCTTCCCTCCAGTCATGGGGACCAGGGTGTACCGCCCATCTCCACTGGAAGGTCGGCCTGGCCTGTCTAGTGGAACATGTGCAAAGCCAGTCTCTGGATTTCTTTTCCACGTGCGATTCTCCAGTCAGTACATGGGAAGTGGTAACTTCATTTCCCCAGTGGTTCTGGCCAAGGCCCTCTCCAACACCCCACCTCTCAATCTGTTGGCGAATCCTGTTAACTGTGTTTGTAAAAGATATCTAAAACCTGATCCTGCTTCCGCCCCTGACCAGAGCCACTATCCCCTCGAGCTGGATTGTTTTCACAGCCCTGGGATCCATGTCCCAGCTCCCACTCATGGGTTCCTCTCCCAGCTCTGTAGCCAGATGCTCCTAATACTAAAAACAGACCATGTCACATCTCGGCATAAGAGATGGCTGCCACCTCCCTCTGGAAGGTTGAGGGCTCTGGTTGTCCTCCAGGGCCCTCCCACATCTTCCTACCCCCTTCTTCTTATCCCCTTGGTCCCCTCCACTCCAGCAACTGGCCCGGCCTGGGACCTCTCCCCTAATGTCTCTGCTTGGCTGGTTCTCTCTTGCCTCCTTTAGGTTGGTGTTAATCACCTTGTTCAAAGTTTTGTCTCTAGGAGAGCAATGTCTGCTACACACTGGCCTTCCCTCTCTACTGCCTGACTGCCATGATGTGAACAGCTGTCTTCTACCATGTCTCCTGCCACGGCCATGTGAGCTGCTCTACCACATCTCCCACCCAGCTGGGCCAAACCCTCTGAAACCATGAGCTGAAATAAATTCTTCCCCCTTGGCATTGCTTTGGGCAGCAATACAAAAATAACAAACAGAGTTGTAAAGTAGAACACTCACAGTCCCAGGAGTACATTGTATCTCTTTGAGGTCACCCCTGTGACTTACAAGACACATGTTTGGATATCTTTGAACAAGAGTCTTCCTGAATTCTGGTAGTCCTTCGCCTGTAGCCACAGCATGTGCTTGTAAACAACATTTCCTGTCCCGAGTCTCATCTTACATACCTCAGTGGTTTTATTTGCTCACCAGCTCAGCATGTTTATGAAATACACGTGTGATATTACTACATTCCTAGGAGCACATGGTAGTGCGACAGGTTGCAACGTGTCCTCCAAAAGACATGCTAATAGCCTGATCCCTGTACATGTGAATGTGACCTTGTCCTTCTGGATGAGGGTGGGCCTTGTGGCCAATGCCTGGTAGAGAAAAAGACTCAAAAACAGAGGCAGGTGATAAAGCCCGAGTTGAACAGGAGGGACTGTGGGTCACCAGATGCCAGGGAGCACGTAGGAAGCAGGAAGATGCCTCCCCCCATCCCCCCATGCCTTTGGAAGGGGTGTGGCCCTGTGACACTCTGCTTGTAGATTTCCAGCCTTGTGAACAGGAATGGTATATGTCAGCATATCATTAACACCACCCAATTTGTGTCAATATGCTGCACCCAGCCTGGAACTCACATACTCTTTACCAGCTTGGGAGAGAGGCCTGCCATCCACAGGCTAAATAGCTCCCCGAAGACCCTGCTAGGGTCATGCAGAGGCTCCAGCATCCCAGGCCACAACTTTTTACTGTTGTAAACACTGAGCCATGGGGAAAGGCCCTGCCACCCACCCACACCCTCCAAGCCCTCTGAGCTCAACCACTACCTCCATCTAGTTCAGAGTCTCTACTGTAAGTTTGGTTTTTTTCCTTGTTTCTTGGAAAGCACCTTCAGGACTAGTTCAAGAAAAACAAACTGTGAGGTCTGTGCAGGGCCTATTTAAAGAGAATCACCAGCTCCAGTCCCAATAACAAACTGGAGGCCAGTTGGGTCTTTGGGAGAAGACTGGAGCCTCTGTGAGGGGCACACCACTGCAGGCTGGGGAGGCCTCCAGTGCATCGCCAGCGTGCTCCCCTTGCTCTCTCCGCTACCTACTCAGCAAGCTGCCCAAACGCACAGAGCTGCAGTCACTGACTATGAACCCTCAAGCTGCTTTGATGTAAGGTTTAGCACCCTGGCAAGCAGAACAGGACGTGATGGCTCCTTTTACCCAGAAATCCCAAACTGCTTGGTTCTAGCTCACTAGGCAGAGCCCTTGAACAAGCAGGCCTGGACAGAGAGCAGAACCCTGTGCCTGACTGGGCCATAATAGGAGCTGAGAGCTTCTTTTATCTCTCAATTGCTAAGTTGCCTTCTGTGAGTGGTGGTGGGAACGGACCAGTGGGCTGCTTGCTTCCTTCATGCCTCAGCTCTCCCCTCCAGCCCTCCTCTTCCCTTCCTCCTCCTGCCCTTCTTCCCCCTCCGCTCCCCTCCCTCCCCTC
>NW_008349596.1:294335-321039 GCF_000622305.1 Nannospalax galili | reverse complement strand
CTTCCCCTCCCCTCCCTCTTTCTTTCCTTTCCTTTTTCTTTCCTTCCAGACAAGGTCAAGTTCAGGATGGCCTTGAACTTACTCTGTACCCCCAGGGGCCCTCAAACTCAACTGCCTCCTGCCTCAGCCTCCCGAGTCCAGAATGGCAGGTATGCAACACCACACCCAGCTCACTCACAAGGTGCTACACATCGCAAGATACTGTTGAACTGACTTCTTCGTCAATATTTGTCGAAACGAGGGAAGTACAATGAAAAAGTAAAACCAAAAGCCAAGCAGATAAGTAAATAGAATGGTTGTAAGGAAATCCAGGAGCTAAGATGGAGGACAGAGGATGCCCTTCTGCGAAGCCTTCACCCAGCTGAGAGTTAAAACCAGCCACAGAGAACAGGTGCAAAAGGCCCTGAAGCAGGAGAGAGTTCTGCCAGTGTGTGTGTGTGTGGGGGGGGCGGGGTTGCGAGTCGAGATGCACAGAGCAAGAGGGGCCTGGGCTGTCAGAGCATCCATGGCTTACTCCTCATCTGGGCTTGATTCCAAGTGCAGTGGGCAGCTACTGAGGGCGCTCAGTGGAGGGTGGGACCTGAGTGCAGCAGTCTGCCTCTTCCCTGTCTCTTTCTTCTCCATGTTTTCTCTTTCCCTTGCCACACTCCATCTCCTTCTTCTTCCTTCTGTGTGTGTGTGTGTGTGTGTGTTTGTGTGTGTATTGTGCACATGTTCATGACTATTTGTGCCCAAGCATGTGTGTGTGTGGAGGCCAGAGGTTGATGTCAGGTGTCTTCCTAAGTCACTCTGCCTTATCTTCTGTGTTGGGTCTCTACTGAGCCTGGAGCTCATCATTTCAGCTAGACAGGTTGGCTAGGAAGCCCCCAGGATCCACCTGTCTCCACTGGCACCCCAGCGTTGGGGTTACAGACAGCACCTGGGTTTTACATGGGTGCTGGGGCTTGGAACCCAGGTCCTCAGGCTTACAAACCTTCACCCACTGAGCCGCCTCCCCAGCCCTGCTTCCCCCTTCATCTTCTCCATCTATTCTTTCTCACTTAAGAAGCTTTTGTGGAGAGTTAGTTACAAGGATGGGGCAACTTGGGGCAGGAGTCCCTTTAGGATGACATGGTGGGCCCCAGACCAGGGTGGGAGTAGTGGCTGGGGGAGGGGACGCAGGTGGGGGGGCTGAAGGGTAGTCAAGTGGGAGGGGCTAACAAGAGAACAGTGGGGGTGAGGGAGGAGCCTGTCCTCCACAGGGGTTTCCATCCCACTACAGTGAGGCACACCCTGCTCACAGGCTCATGGGGACCCTGAGGAGCTTCTCTGAGATGGCTGTTGGTACTCCACCCCATTTTGCTCTCATTAAGAGTTGGACAGCTCTGCCTCTACCACTCACGTGGGTCTGGTGCATGCCAGGTGCTTGGGTCCCACGTGACTATTTTCTTTCTAAATCTGCAGTCTCCTTTGAATAGGAAGGGCCCAGTCTTCATTTTGTGATTACCAGGGGATAATCCCTACTGGCCCTACTGAGGTCTCTTCAGAATGGACAGCAGGCAGTAGGCCAACTTTCATGGCAGTGTATATGTGTATGTGTGGGGGCTTGTCAAGTCCTGATTGTATAACCTACCAACTTCTGCGGTGTAAACTCTCTCACTATGGCCTCTTCCAAACTAGCAACCGTTAAGAGACTCTGCAGTCCTGGGTGGTTAATGAGTCAGCTGTGGGACAAGATTTCTAGAGGCCTAGCCGTCTCTAGCCGTTCCTCAGCACACATGGCCACCCAGATCAAAGCAGAGACTCCCTTCCGGAAACCCAGTAAAGAACTGGGCATTCCTCTGTGAATCACCACACATTCAAATGTCTGGATATGTTAAACCTCAAAGTCCAGCCTCCTACACGAGGCACCTTTTTCACTGACTGAGGAGACCAGCCTGACAAGATGTTCTTGTGAGTCAATTAGGGGAGTGAATGGGGAGCCAGGGAATCTTGGCTTCTCTGGCTCTGCTGTTCACTGGCCCAGTGACCTCAGGCAGCTCATATAATCTCTCTGGGACTCAGTCTTCATGTCCCCAAGAAGAGAGGCGGATGATCGCCAATAGCCAGGGACCAGTTGATTAGCAGGCCCATCACCGTGTCTCCTAGAGAGCTGCCTTCCGTCTAGGCACCTGTGCAGGTGAGTCAGTCAATGCAACCGAAGTCTAGCTCTGCCGAGCTAGGGCCACTCTGACAGCTGGTTCTTCTCCCTACACCATGACTCAGTTGAGCATCATGAAAGAGGAAAAGGTAGACAGACTTCCAGAAGAGCAATGGGCACTGGCAATACAGATGCACAGGGAAAGGGGTGGCTGCCAGCCTTGTGTTGATGCCGGAGCTTACTCTCTGCATGGTAGGCTCCGTTGTCATGGCAGGATCTTTGAGATTCCTTTCAACAGTAGAACTATGTTCAATGACTGTAGACGCTATGCCTTCCAAGGGTGAAGAACTTCCTAGAATGCCCCCCACAGCAGCTTCTATGCAAAAATACCAACACAGCTCTGTGACTTGTCTGGGGAAGCTCAGTGTGGCCACCACTCCAGGCCACATCAGTCGTGAGACGCCACAAAGGGAGCCACATGGACTCTTCACCCAAGATCAGAGACTACCTCCTGCAGACAAATGCCCCCGCCTTTAGTTACTTTCCCTGTGCCCTGAGACGCCCTCCCTATCTTGTGCCTTCACATTCTCTTCCATTATTTCTTCCTGTTGGAAGGCAGAGGCTAAGCAGGATACCGTGGGGAGCTGGCTCAATGGATAAAGTGCTTGCTCACAAGTACAAGAACCTGAGTTCAGATCCCCAGCACCCACATAAAACTCAGCATGGTGGTGCACATCTGTAATCCCAGGGCTGGGGACAGAGACAGGTTTATCCCAGAGACTTGCTAACTAGCAAGTTTAGCAAAATAGTGAGCTACAGGTTCAGTGAGAGACACTGTCTCAAAACATGAGGTGGAGAGTGATAGATAAAGAAGGACAGGTGATGTATGTCAGTCTCTGGCCTCTGCATGCACACACACGGCAAGCATCCCTGCATACACATTTGCACACAACACTCCACACACACCACATACACTCACATGCACCACACACACATACATACACTACACATACACATACACATGTCACACACACTACATATACATATACCACACATACATACACACATACATACATACACCACACACACTACATACATGCAAACATACACCATATACCACATACATACATACACCACACACAAATATACTATACACACAAACATATACCATACACACATATACCACACATACATACAGCATACACACATCATACAGGTATACCATATACACACACATAAATAAATAAAACATTTAAATGCCAGACATCAAGCAAAGATTAAGCCCCTCCTCCATCCTTCCCTCCCTCCCTCCTTCCCTCCTTTCCTCTTTCCTTATCCTCTGACCTTTAGGTGCACACAGGAAACGTGGACTGTTGGCACATGAACTACTGAAGTACCCTCATTCCTGTGTCCTTGGCACCGTATTTGGATGAATGCACCTTTTCAGTCAAGATGTTCTAAAAAAATATATTTATTTCCAAACAGAAGGGAGGGCTGAGGGTAACCATATAAAAACAACTTAGGCTGAGAAAAAAGCCTGACCTGACAAGTCCCAAAGAGAAGTTTGGTTTCCATGGGACATTAGCAAGACACAGGGCTCCAGGAGGTGGCTGGCATGGGCTGCGGCTGGCATAGGACGTGTGCTCAGTGCAAACATCCTCTGGCATCCAGCATTCATCCCCACAGGCCACAGTTACAATTTGCTTCCTGTTTTCAGTCCCCCCAGGAACACATCTTACAGACATTTTATTTCCTCTCTCACCTAAGAAAGCAGATTACAAGTGCATCTTCCCAGAAAGATGGATCCCACAGGATCCAAGATCCACAAGAAGGAACAGATGGACCTTGCTGGGAATTTTCCACCACCAGTACTGTATTTTTTTTTAATTCCCAAGATAAATGGGTTTTTACTTATAGGACTAAAGGCTCCATTATCTTTCAAATAACTTTTAACTGCTGCCAGGGAGTCAAGAAAATTGGCTGTGCACCTGGCCAGCTGATCCAACCTCAAAAATCACCTGACCTTCATGAAAAGGCTCTAATCTTCTCTCTCCTTTAACAAGTCTTGGCTTCCTCCCGCCAGTGTTCAAGGGTGGGCATTGGGGCGGGGGCCAGTTTATGCAAATGGTTGGGGCATCTGATTCATTAGGATCCCTCCCACTGTCCCCCAACAGGGGTCCCTACTTCTAGACAGGACCCCTGGGAAGGGGAGAAGTTTATTTGGGACCCCCATGCCCAGAGAAGTAAAAAAACTAGTACACAACAACACAGATTTAATATTTACACATATGCACATACATATGTGTATGTGTCAAAAGATCAACTTAGAGGCAGCTGGAAGGTGCCTGCAAGCTTTTCCAAATGAAAGCATCCCCTCTTGCACTATAAATGCTTCTGTTCTTCCCTCACCAGGGAGCAAGGATGTGGTTGTGGAGGCTCTTTTCCTAAGGATGAATCACTGCCCTCGGGCTGAACAGGCAGGTGCTGTGAAATCTGGCTGACAGGTCAAGCTCAAGGTGATCTGCCTGCTGAGTCTTTGCTGTGTGTTCAGCTCCCATCTCATGGCTGGTGCCAGTAAGTAAGTAATTATGACTAAGCGTGTGAAGCAGGAGGGTCTCTGCATACCTGTAATTACTAGCTGGCAAGTCCTTGCAGAGCCTGGGAGTTTCCCAGAGGCCCAGTTGGGCCATTTCTGGAGAGGGTAAGTCGAGGTAGGCCTCCTGGGTGAGATCTACTGGGAGGAACCAGAGCCAAAACTTATGTAACCACATGGACATTTTGGCAGGAAGGCTCAGAGTCAAAGTTCCCAGACTCCTATACTATTAAAAACCTAGTTGGAATGTTCATAGACATCTATAAATGTCTCAGAATAAACAAAGCATCACAGTCTTAGAGCACATTGAGTGTGTGTGTGTGTGTGTGCGTGTATGTGTGCCTTTATGTGCAGGTGCAGGTGAGTGGTACATGCACGTGGAGGCCTAAGGTCAAAGC
This sequence comes from Nannospalax galili, assembly GCF_000622305.1. Classification (NCBI taxonomy): domain Eukaryota; kingdom Metazoa; phylum Chordata; class Mammalia; order Rodentia; family Spalacidae; genus Nannospalax; species Nannospalax galili. The sequence goes on along the minus strand of NW_008349596.1, from coordinate 315,929 downwards.
TTAGGGGTCACCCCTCAAGTGCAGTCTCTCACTGGCCTAGAACTTACCAAATAGGCTAGGCTAGATGGCCAGCAAGCCCCAGGGAATCTTTTTGTCTCCACTTTTCAAGCACTGGGATTACAGACACACACCACCACCACCCCAAGCTTTCTTACATGGGTTCTGGGGATTGAAACTCAGGTCCTCATGTTTGCTTGGCAAACATCTTATGACTGAGCTACCTCCCCAGGCACCAGAGAAATATAGTGTGAACCGTGTGTATCATTTAAAGTTTTCTAGAAGCCAAGTATAAAACAAGAAACAGGTGAGATCAATTTTAATGATATATGTAACCCAAGTGACTTCAAATATAGAATTTCATTATGCAATCTGTATAAAAAATAATAGTGAAATATTTTGTACACTTTTTTTTTTGCTTGTGAAGTCTTACAGATCTAGTTGAGCACTATATATAGACTGGTTGTGTTTCTGATGCTGAGAGTCACAGGTCCTGTGTGTGTTGCTCAGGGTAGTTCCAGAGGCCAAGGTCTTCCCCTCACACATTTTGAAGAGTGCCTGGTCCAAGGTAGCATTCTCATAAGCATGTCCCAAAGAATGAAATGACTATATGGGAAATTGGTTTTGATTTAAAATTCTTGGTTCAGTGTGATGGCACACAGTTGCAATATCTGCACTTGGGAGGCCGAGGCAGGAGGATCAGGAATCCCATAGTGAGCTCAAGGTCTGTCAGGGCTACATGAAGAGACCTTGTTTCAAAAAAAGTTTTTAGTGCTTTATCGTGAATGAAAAGTTTCCAAAATTGACTTCAGTTTTTAAAATTATATTTACTTACAGGCGTGCACATGCCACAGCTCAACTTGCAGGAGTTGGTTCTCTCCTTATACCATGTGGTTCCCGGGGATCTAATTCAGGTCGTCAGACTCGGTGGGCAAATGCCTTTACCCTCTAGCCATCTCAGCCGCCCCCAAATTGCTTTTAACTAGTACCAGGCAGATGTGAGGCATAGGTATGGTGGGCATGCTCATGTAGGGTTATTAGTTTATCGTCTCTCACAGTGGAAAAATAAATAAGGGCAGATTCTGACAGTTCTGCCCTTTGAGTCATTCACCTTCATGTGGGTGGACACACAGATGGTCCTGCGTTCTCTACTTGAGCACAAACAGTGCCCTAAAGAACAAGCATAGCCCAGTGACAGCTAAGTGGATCAGAAACCTCCCAGGTTGTATGGGTAATGGTGCTTCCTGCCTAGGTGATGCCAGCCCTGGGTTCTGAAGAATGGCCAGGAGCTCATGGAGGGAGAGAGAGGGCACATTCACTGGTATGTAGAGGTCTGCAGCTGCCAGCAGCAGGGAGCCCCTGGGGTTTAGAACCAGTGCTCACTAGTCCAGGAGCTGGAAAGGAATCATGCCACGGAGGCGAGCAGCTCTGTCCAACCAAAAACACAACTCTAGCCACACAGCTGACTCTAGTAGCCCTGTTTCTAAAGGTCAAAACACACAGGTGCAATTTATTTTTAGACCATGTGTTATTGACTCTACTTCTTTCAGAATATTATCATTTCAACAGGTGAGAGAACTCACATTTTTTTTTTTAAAGGGAGTCTTCGAAATCCAACTCATGGCTGGCACAGTTGCTGGCTCCATTTGGCGCAGCTGTGATTCAGCCTGCTCTGAGTCATGTGGGCTCGTGGCTGCCACATCTGGCTGCACAGGCCTACATGTGGATATGTGTCGTGAATCAAAAAACCTGTGTTCCAGCTCCTATGTCCAAAAGATTGGTCAGGGCAGTTTTCAGGGAGGGGCCAAAGACGAACAAAAGAGCCAAAATCACCACCTCTTCTAAGGACAGCCAGGCCCTCTAACCAGGACAGGCAGGAGACGGCAGCTTTTCCCCCATGGTCCCAAGGGTGTCATGTGAATAGTGTAACAACGAAACAGAGCCCTGAGGACTGTTTGCTAAATTTTGCCAAGTGCCTGGACACAGGATCACAAGGGTGACCCAGAAAAAGCGCCATGTACCTGTAAGGGAGGCAGTGCCTGTGTGAGGCCACCTCAGGTCAGCAGGCCCCACCCCCACAGCCAGGGAAGCATGCAGGCAGCCTAATGTGGAAATGTTTGGATACGGGGCAGCTAGGCGCATGGGCTGGTGGGAGGCAGCCAGGGTGACAGAAACCAGCCACACAGGGGAGGGACTATGGGGAACGCTTGCCAAGACCCCGACAACATCTTTCCTAATAAGTCTGGCGGGCCCCAGGCCCCTTCTGAACGGCCTCTTCCCTCTACCCCAGTCTTCTCAAAGAAGGAGGGAGAGCAAGCCAAACCAAGCAGGAATTTGGACTCACGCCTGCTTTTCTCCTGGCCAGGGCTCTGCAGCAATGCTGCTGAGTGGATGGGGGGGTCTTTCTTCACAATGGCACTCTGGACCCTTGGCCATGCTGACCACACTCCATCTGTTATCTTGAACTTAGTTGCTATAGGCTATATGAGAAGAGGCCCAGTGGGAGTACCCTTCCTCCCTTCCTTCCTCCTCCTCCTCCCTGGACAAAAGCCACCACCTCATTTTAGAAGGAGGTCACCTCCCTGCCCCAGGAGCTGAAACTGCTGCCTCCAGAGCCACCCTGCTGCCTGTGGATCCTGGCTGCTGGGCCTGCTTGCTCTGGAGAGGTTTCCTAAATCGGATGTCCCAGCCCCATGCAAAGGACAGGCACAATGACACCACATGTGTGTTTGGATCGGGAGCACTTTGAACTATGGCTCTAAGAAAGAACAGCTTGTACAGCCACTCTGAGTCTCCCAGCAACAAAGAATGTACCACAGATTAGCCCTGGCTTGCAAAACATTTTTTTTTAAAAAGAAGCCCAGTCTAGTCCTTTTATAGGGTCCTGGAGCAATTGTGGCTGTGTTAAAAAGCACAGAGTGCCAGCGTCACCGGCTGTTGAACGGTTTATGACATTGGTTACTCATTGGCACACCTTACATGATGACCTCGGCTTCTGCAAGTTTCTAGATCCAGGTGTGGGTGAAGGTCAGCTGCTGGGGGCACCCAGGCTCTCCTGCCTTTGGGAGAAGTTAACAAGAATAATTTGCCTGCCCAGGAGCCTGTAGATGATTAATGTGTTTCTGTTAACCAGAGAGTTAATCTTTATTCCTATGCTCTTTGATAACGGAAGGTGGAGGGAGGAAAATGAAGATGTTAACCATTAATCCAGGGAAATGCCATAAAAATTAGGATGGAAAACTCTGGATGTGGGAGAGGAATTTGGCAGCTGGAGGGAAGGGTCAGCCAGAGAAACCTGGAGGGGTCAGCCAAGAGGAGGGCAGGAAGCTGACTAGAAGACCTTAAAGATCCTGCATGTCTAGAGTTGTGTGTGTTTGTGTGGTGTGTGTGGTGTGTGTGTGTGTGTGTGTGTGTGTGGTGTGTGTATGTGTATGTGTGTGGTGTGTGGTGTGTGTTTGAGTGGTGTGTGTGGTGTGTTTGTGTGGTGTGTGTGTGGTGTGTGTGTGGTATGTGTTTGAGTGGTGTGTGTCTGGTGTGTGTGTATGTGTGTGGTGTGTGTTTGAGTGGTGTGTGTGGTGTGTATGTGTGGTGTGTGTGTGGTGTGTGTGTATGTGTGTGTCTGTGTGTGTGGTGTGTGTATGTGTGTGTGGTGTGTGTATATGTGTGTATACATGTGTGGTGTGTGTATGTGTATGTGTGTGTGGTGTGTGTTTGAGTGGTGTGTGTGTTTGAGTGGTGTGTATATGGTGTGTGTGTGTATGTGTGTGGTGTGTTTGAGTGGTGTGTGTGGCGTGTGTATGTGGTGTGTGTGTGGTGTGTGTTTATGTGTGGTGTGTGCAGTGTTTATGTGGTATGTGTGTATGTATGTGTGTGGTGTGTGTGTGGTGTGTGTGGGTGTGTGTATATGTTGTGGTGTGTGTGTGGTGTGTGTGGGGTGTGTGTATGTGTTGTGGTGTGTGGTTTGTGTGTATGTGTGTGTGGCGTGTGTGTGGTGTGTGTGTATGTGGTGTGTGTGAGGGTGTGTGTATGTGTTGTGGTGTGTGTGTGGTGTGTGTGCTTATTTGTTTGTTTTGTTCCTGCTCTCTCCTTTCCCTGGTTTCATTGCTCTGGGAAACGGTAGAAACAATGAAATCACAAACATGGGCACATTGTAAGAAAAGCTGATTTTTATTGGCTCTATGGCTCCAGCTTCGGAAAGCTAAGCGCATGACCCATTCCTTGTAGATCTTATTCTCTGGACCCTTTGGGGAGCAGGGTAAACCCAGGCTGGAGGAAAATGGGCCTCCCAAATAGTGCTAGCAGAGGCTGTGTTGGGTCCACTCAACCAGGTTCTAAGCATAGTCCTCCTATCCCTACCAGGCCCCAGGCTTCTTCACCCTGGAGAAGCTCAGCATCACACCCTCTGCCCCCGCCCCAACCTTCCTGCAGGCAGTCTAAGAGTTAAGGACAAAACTCCTGCTTGTCATAGAAAACTCCTGGACCCCACCAGGGTGAACTCCTGATAAGCCTCAGTTTGGTACCACTGAGGATTTCTGCAGGGCAGAGGAAAGACTTTCATGACCAAAGGCATTCCTGAACACATCATGCATTTTGGGCACATTCTCTGTGTGCATATGGTGATGTGAAGCAATTTTGCAGAGGCCAGAGCCTACTCTCAGGGGGCCATTGGGGAGCAGGAAAAGAGCACCTGTGGTGGGGGCTGGAAGAAGAAACTAGGCAATTCAGTCAGGAAGCACTACCGCATGGTTCAGGAGTTTCACAGGGAAGGGTCTTGTTGCCAGAGCCTGGCTCTGAAGCCAGATTGAGCTCCACCAGGGAAACAGGGTCTCACTAAGTTGCCTGGGCTGGCCTTGAACTCACTCTCTAGTCCAGGCAAGCTTTGAACTTGCAGCCTTCCTGCCTCAGGCTCCCGAGTAGCTAGGGCGATAGGCCTGTACCTGTCTCTTGTTACAGCTTGGGAAACAGACTGGAGAAAGCAAGCTTGGAGCGGGTAGAGAGCTCAGAGGAGGTTGGCAAGATCCTGATGAAGGCGACCAAAGGCCTGGGCCAAGGAGGTGGTCATGGGGAAAGAGAAAATGAAGAGACAGAGGCCACCAAGCAGTCACGGACAGCTCCAACTAGGGCTTGAACAGCCTTCTGGGTGGGCGGTGATGCCAGTATGTTGAGAAAGGGAACGTGGAAGAGGAACATGTTTGGGGAGAGAAATAAGGATTTAGGTTGCAGCCTGTCAAGATTTGGGTGCATATGAGATGCCTCCAAGGAGTCCTCTGTCCAGTGGGTGGCTGGACATGAGAATTTGTGTCTGGTGCCACTGGAGTCAAGGCTGGGGGTTGTGGTGATATTTGAGGAAGAATTAAGCAGGAGTAGGCAGGGTCCCCTATGACCAAGGATGCCATAGGCCTAGCGTAGGGAGTCTGAAATTGTTCTTGGCAACTGTCAGTAGGAGGGACATGTCTGCAGTAAGAGTGAAAAACTGGAGGCCAGTGTTCTCCAAGAGCCATCAAGTGGCCCAGTGTAGCCATAGGTACAGCTGAAAGTGTGACCAAAGGAGACCACCGGGGAGGTGTATCCTTGACTTGAAAAATTGGGACTCCCCAAGAGAACCACAGGGGGAGAGTGAGTGAGTGTGGGCTCACTGGGGATGGTGGAATGAATCTGGGGTCTCAGAGGACAGAGCGAGGATGAAGAGTCTGTGGTCAATATGATAAGGAGGTGACTCACTGTGCTGGAATCAACGTGTGGAGCCCACACCAGGAGAGGCTACACTCTACCTTCCAGGGGCTTAGACTTGGGCCCACCTCACCATCTGACTCCAGTGCAGACACTAACTGTGCAAGCAAGAAGACATCCCCAGGAGCCCCTATTACAGGGGAATTTGAATGGCTCAGTCTTGAGCTGTGCTCCTGATTGGTCCCTGAATGCTGGCCTCAAATTTCCCATCTATTCAATGAGACCATGATTCCTATGGGCGCCTGTGGACACGTATGTGCATGTGCAGTGTGTGAAGGAACACATGTGTGCCCATGTGGAGGCCAGAGGACAACCTTCTGGTTGTTGCTTTGGTACCATCTACCTTATTTTCTGAGGCAGGGTCTCTAATTGGCCTGGAGTTCACCAAGTAGGTAGGCTGGCTAGCCAGAGAGCCCTGAGACCACCTGTTCCCACCTCCCCAGTTCTGGGATCACAAGCACCTGCTACGAAGTCTGACACCCCCCCACCCCCCCAGGATCCAACTCGGGTTGTTGTGCTTGCAAGACAAGCCCTTTGTCAACTGAATTGTCTCCCTAGCCCAGGGATGATTCCCAAATAGAGATGTTTCGCAAGTGCTCTGGAAACAGGAAAAGACTCAACACAACATATTGCCAATCTTCCTAGATGTTCATCAACTTAAGAGAGTCATGATGAATTCTCCCACCCACCTCTGTTGATAGTGAAAAAAAAAAAAGGGAAATCCCGTATATAAGACTCTGATCTTAGGGTTCTTCGCTTTAAACACTGTTTTAGGAAAACATGTGAGCATACCTCCAGGACTTGCAGATGCCAGGATATTTCTAGGATATTTAAAGATTTTGTTTTAGTGTGTGTACATGTGCTTGCACGTGTGCTTCTGTGTGTGTGTGTGTGTGTGTGTGTGTGTGTGTATGCGTATGCATATGCGTATGTGTGCCCACCCATGCACATGAGTGCAGTACTGTAGAGGCCAGAAGAGGGCATCAAATCCCCCGGAGCTGAAGTTACAGGTGGTTGTTAACTTCCTGAAATGGGTGCTTGGAACTGAACCTGAGTCCTCTGCAAGAGCAAGTGCTCTTAACTGCTGAGTGGTCTCTTCAGCCCATCTCAAGAATTTTAAAATTCTCATCCTTGGTCCTAGTTACTTTTCTGTTGCTGTGATAAAACACCATGACCAAGGCAACTTATAGAAGGAAGAGTTTATTTGACTTATGGTTCTGGAGGGATGAGAGTCCATCATGGTGGGGAGGTATGGGGCAGAGGGGGATGGAGAAGCTGAGTGTTCCTATCTCCAAGCAGGCACAGAAAGCAGAGAGAAACTGGACATGGGACGCGGTTATGAGCTCTCAAAGACCGCCCGCATTGATGTGCTTCCTCCAGCAAGGCTGAGTCTCCTAAACCTCTGCAAACAGCACCATCAGCTGGGACCACGTGTTCAAATACTTGAGCCTGTGAGGGACATCTCATTCAAACCACCACACATCTGTACTAGAAGAGTGAGTACGGAGCTGAAAGATCTTTAGGGACCACATACTAGTGGAGGGTGGGCTGCAGAGACCTTCCTCCATTCACATATTCATCTGTGCATTTATTTCAGGACCCCTACAAGCATCCAACTCCCATCCCCAGGGTTTGGTGGCCACTGGCTGAGGGACCAGGTCTCCCTGAATGGATCGCCCTTTGGGTCAGGTGGCTGACCTTGAGACCTTGCACCTGCTTGCTGTGATCCATGGAGTGAGACATCTGCCAGGTGGGAGAGGTTGGTTTTCTGGGGAGAAGGTAAGTGATGCCCCAAGGGGTTCCAGGTGACCATTGCAACTTCCCAATATCCTGGAGGTGAGGTATGCAATGGTCTTGTTCAGGTGAAATCTTCCACTTCCTTTAAGGGTTTGGAAGATTCTCAAGCTTTGGTCTGAATTCCCTTACCCTGTATGCTGATCACACTGTAGGGCTCGTAGAACAGCACTGAATGCCTGATCTACTTGGTGGGCTTAAGGACTGGACCACATATGTGAAGCCCTTCCTTGACCTTCTTTAGATGGGGCTAGCAGGTTCTTGTCTTGACTGGAAGCTCAGGGTACAGAATCAAAATAGCGGCAACCATGCTGCCACAGAAGTTTCCACCCTTGTCAATGAACCCCAAGCAGCAATTCCTTTTAATGGGCCACCACTAGTCATGGTTTACAAAACAGAGCTCAGAAAGGATGAGAACAGAAGTGACCCTGTGGGTTCTGACTTTTTCTGTTTCCTGGGACCACAGAACTCCCCTAGCTTCCCCAAGGCCAGCATAGGAAACACGTGCGTATTGGGGCTCACAGCTGGCATTTCAGCTGATCTTGAGGAAGAACAGTCTACAACCTGATCCACCCAAATGTAGAATCATGTGTCTCCCGAAGCAGGGAGACAGGGCCCCAGGCTTGCTAACAAAGGCTATGCCACTGTGCCCTGAGATCTAATAACAAGGACTCTCCCCTGCTGGGTGGTTACACCAGCTCATGTCCAAGGCCTCTCCCAACTTCAAGCTTCTTTAATCCTATGGCTTTAGGTCCTAGTACTCTAAAGGAAAGCAGCAAGACCCAGCTCTGCATCTGAAAGAGTTAAGAAAGCTGGGCAGGGTGGTGCACGCCTGTAATCCCAGCACTTGGGAGACCCAGGCAGGAGGAAGAGAAAGTGCAAGGCTAATGTTCAAGGCCAGCCTGGATTACATGAGATTCTTTCTCAGAAAAAAAAGCTGAGGGAGAGAGAATCAGTTTTCAACAGGGGCCAGCTCCCTGAGAAGTTATCTAACTGCAAGAGGGTAGCCCTAAACACAGGTACACTGAATAGAAGGACCACTGAATAGATTCAGCGCCTCAAGCAATGAAAGAGCGGGGGAGGGGAGAGAGAGAGAGTGTGTGTGAAACACAGAGGATTTGGTATTTCAAACCATTCTAACTGTCCATGCACCACACAAGCTAACCCAGTCATGGGGAAGAAACTGGTCACCGAGAGGCTGAGAAAATAAATTGTCCAGAGCAGTTTCAGGACAGTGTATATATAGCAATGGCCTTTACTCTGAAGAAATGGCTGGTGTTCCTGTTGGGTGAGTCTCCACCCTCGTTCTAAACACTTTCACAGCCAAGGTGATACACAGTTGGTACATGATGTGTGTGAGAGGCGCTTGCATAAAAGTGGTTTTATGGCTCTGGTCTGGGTTTATAAGCTGAGCAAATAGAAAAATCTCAGGAATAAAAGGTGCAATAAAATAATTACATAATGCTTTGAACTCACGCTAAATACCACCTTTATTTCAAGGTCTCCAGAGTATTTTACAGGCAAGTTTAGAACTGTAGACTTGTCCCTTTTTTTAATCAGTGGGGAAACTGAGTCACTGAGCAATAAAAATTGGAGAGCACACAGGGTTAATTTTCAGGGAGAACTCTGGGACAGCACTCTGGAACACTTCAGGGTGTGTCAACTAGGGAGCCCCCCAACCATTCCTTCACTCTGAGCTTATCCGTGGCACTGGTCCTACCCAGCCTGAGCCATGTCTGGGCTTCTGGGTGGCTCACCAACATGGACATTTAACAATAACAGTACCTTCCAAGTTCATTATTATTGTGTCTCTGTGTATGTGCATGTGTGTGTGTGCATGTTCTGGTACATGTGGGGGAGTACATGCACATGTGTGCATATGGATACCAGAAGACAACCTTGGGTGTCATTCCTCCGGAGCCAACCACCTTGTTTTTTTGAGACAGGGTCTCACACTGGCTTGGAACTCATCAAATAGGCTAGGTTTAGGAACACGTGTCTCTGCTTCCCCAGGGCTGAAATTATATGCATATGCTACCACATGCGTGGCTTTTTTAAAAACATGGGACCTGGGGATTTAACTTAGGTCCTTGAAGCAAGACAAGCACTTTATGAACTTTGCTAGCTCCCAGTTCTGCCTTTTGGTTTTGATGCTTGCTGTATGCCAGGCCTCATCGACACCTCACTACACTCCTCTGAGGCTGGCATCATTTCCACAGTGTGGTAGGGACAGAGAGGTATAAGAAGGGTCAATGCATCGGCCACCCCTGCTGGAGGTGACCTCAGCACCTATGCTTGCCCTACCAGGGACACCTTCTTCCAAGACAAAGGATGTAGGTTGCAACTTTTTGCTCAGATGCCAGAAATTTCCATTTCTCTCTTAATTCTTCATTTTAGTCTATGTTGAGAAGGCCTTAGAAGCTGTGTTAGATAAGCAACTAATGCAAAAAACCAGGAGAAGGGCTGGGCAGACATTCCAAATCCAATAAGCAGGAGAGAGTGCTAAAATGGTAGAGACAATTCTAATGTATTTCTTGTTCTGGTTCTGTTTTCACTGTTCCAAATTTGAAAGCTGTCCTGTTGAATGCATTTGTGTTGTCCAGTGCAGGAACACCCCAGAGTTCCAGGATTATATGCCTTCACCCCAGCACTGTCCACTCGGGCTTGTATGGTGCTCACTCACGCCTTCTTGGTATTGTTCACAGCTCTCCCAGCTCTAAGGAAGCTTGGATAACTGTTCCCCAGGTGACCCTGGGCCAGCGTAGCTCCATTTCCCAGCCTCTTTGAAGCTCAGTGCTGACATCTGATCAATAGAATGTGTCTGGCCAAGATGCCTCCTACTGATGACCTACTAGACTTCTTGGACAAGAAATCTCAGAGAACAGAGATGGCAGAACCTCCATCAGCCTGGACCCCAAGGGATGGATGAAGACAGCCCTCCCCAGGCCAGGGCCCTGACAATACCATCGCTTTGGGGTTTGCTGCCATGCTAATTAATAGGTCCAACATAGGCAGGAAATCTGATTTGTGGCATTAGAAGCTCAGCATTTGAGTACCTAAAAAGAAATCAACCACAGAACAGATTCAGTGACAGCTAAATGTCACAAAATGTTATAGCAACCAGCATTATCATAACTGATGGGATAATTTAGCAATAAGAATGTACTTTCTCCAAGCTAAGAACAAAAAGTTCTGTGATTGTTGCCCTCCCCCCAGTAGAATGAAGCCTGAGGCACAGCAGCACCCCATCATCTCCCTGCATTGAATTAGTGGTCTGTGATGAAGCATGGTTGCTTCAATTCCCTTCCTGGGTACTCTAGGCCGGTGATGAGGAATTGGTCCTGTCTTGAAGCTGCTGCCGAGCAATTGATCATAGCTGCTTATACCAACTGTCCCAGGCCAAGTTGGCTTAGCAGGAAGGAGCGCCAGGATCACTGGACCCTCTCTGCCAAGTGCACAGGGCAGGAGGAGCTGTCCCTGAGCTTGGCCCACTATACTCTCGGATGCCTGCTGCAGTCAAAGACCTTCAGCCCTGCTTGGCCTGTTGACTGGTCATCTAGCTAAACTCCCTGGGTGCAGACCCTGGAAACCTGCACGTTTGTCATTTTTTCATGATATTTCAGTCCATAATTGCCTTGGGAACCACCCAGGAGGTGCCTCTTCATGTATGGCAGCAAAGTGCTAGGAAAGATGGACTATGATCTGCACTGGCTGGGGTTGGTGGCAGGGTAGGTCCTTCAGCTCAGTTGTCTGTGCACAAATTAGGAATCATGTAACACCCTTTTTTCTGGCCATTAGGAGGACTAGCCAAATGAGGCAGACGCAGAAAATACCCAAGGCCTATTACCTTGCATTACATCATCTTTTTTTCTTTCTTAAAAATCTTTTGTGTACATGTGCATGTATGGTATATGTGTATATCTATGTGTTCATGTGTGTGAGTACAGATGTAGTCATGCACTCATGCTGTGGCATGTGTGTGGAGGTCAGAGAACAGCATCAGGTGTTAGTCCTCTCCTTCCGCCGTCTTTAAGTCAGGGTCTCTTGTTTACTGCAGTGTAGGCCAGGCTAGCTGCCCCACAAGCTCCCAGAGATTTTCCTGCCTCCACGTCTCATCTCGCAGTAGGAGCACTGAGATCACATGTGCACTATGTCCAGCCTTATGTGGATTCTGGGGATTTGAACTCAGGTCCTCACTCTTACATGGCAAGTGCTTTACACACTGAGCTTTACATACCTCCCTGGCTCTATTCCATCATCTTCTAGGCCTCTCTAAGAGGTGCTTTGTCTAAAGTCACTGACATAGGTACAAACACTGTTCCCCAGGTGTCCAGTGCCCTGGGAGCATCACCCCTGCCCCGGCAGTGTGGAGGATAGCAGCAATCAGGGGCTTGGCTCCCTGCTGGACCTCTGCTTTACATCTAAGCTGGTGAAGGACCCTGGATGGGAAGCAGTGTGCTGAGAGGGGCATGGAGGGAGACAGCGGGTGAAGTATGCTGATACCGATTTGGCTGGGATTGTGAACAAACAGGGCCTGGGATGGGGATACTGTGGTGATGGGGTGCTGTGGTCATTATGAGATACTATGGAGATGCTGACCAACACTGTTGATTTGGGCTCAGTGCTGCTGGAGAGCTTTGACCTAGACCTTCTTTAAGCATCCCCCGCTAATGTTTCCAGGTGGTGTGCTTGTCTGCTCTGTGTCTAGCTCTATGACTCATCTCAGTGGTGGGATGAAGGCAAAGGGAAAGGGGGACAATGCTCAGGCCTTGTCTGGTGACCACTGAGATACAAACCAACAGTACTCTTGATTCTTGAATATCTCAGGAAAAAGATGAGTTGAAATGGCTGCTGGGAGCTCACAAACCAACCCAGAAGTTTCCATCAATGAGGCTGGGGCAGACGGCTACAAACACAAAGTAATGTGTGGTGGCAACCGGGGGAGGAGAGCCTTCCCCAGACCCTGACTCAGGAGTTATCCTGTGTTCCCACAGTACCAACACTAACCAAGTGCCATTCTGGGACCTCCACTGCCCACCCCCCCTCCACGGGAGATCACGGGCCTTGTGCTGTTATCCCTGGTCGCCCCACAACCAGAAACCTAGGAGGGACTTGCACCTGGCCAAGCCCCCCCCCGACCCCCGTGCTTGTACCACACCTTATAGGGGTTAGGAGAACAGGTAGCTAGACTTTTCCTTTTCCCTGTGAATAGCAGAGTTCAATGTAAGAAGTGGGTTAGAGGGCTGGAGAGATGGCTCAGTGGTCAAGAGTGATTTGGGCTCTTCCAGAGGACCCAAGTTCAGCTCCCAGAACCCACATCAGGTGACTCACAACTACCTGTAACTCTAGTTCCAAAGGATTTGACACCCTCTTCTAGCCTCCAAGGTACCTTAACTCACATGCACACACACACACACACACACACACACACACACATCTTTTAAAAAGGAGTTGGAATGCAGACTGTTTACTGTGCTCATTTAACTGGTTATTTTCAGCTGGTCTACACACAGGAAAGCCCAGTATTTTTCTTCTCCATCTGCCCATCCTCCACAGGCCCTCTACCAGGTACTGGAGGATGGGCCCTGCAACTGGGTAGGAAAGGCTGTTAGCAGATGGTAGGCAGGTTTCTCACTCAGCTGCTTCTTCAAAGTGGAGCTTTAGATGTTGGGATGTGGGAGTGTTTGGAGCCAGGGGACCTCAGTCAATCCCAGGGAACCCAGTGAAGGGTCATCAGCAGAACCCAGCAGGCCCCATGGGGTCCTGGGTGGCAGGAGCCTGACTGTGCGTATCTAGCACATTCTATGGAACAGCTCACCTGCTGAGGAGCCAGGAAGTCTAAGCTCCATCCCAGGCCCTGCCCCTGCCCCTGGCATGGCTTTGAGCAGATCTTTCAACTTTCGTGACTCAGTTTACTCACCTGCCAAATGAAGATAATCATGTAGGTCTCAAAGGACTCTTGTAAGACTCTAATGAGTATTTATAAAGCACTTTGCAGGAGTTTATGGTTATTTGAACTGGGAAAGGATTTACAAATTATTCAGAAGTAAACAGTATTTAGAGTCTGGGTTTTCAACAGCCAGCAGGATCTCCTGGGTGTTTATAAGACAGTTGTAACAGGGCACCCTGAGGTTCTACCTGTGTGCCCTGGCTTCCTTCCACACCTCCTTGTCCTGTGATGTGTGGTTTAGGAGCCCAGCAGAATGACTGGTTCAGATATGGAAGCCAGATACTCAACTTTGTTTAATATTTCTTTCAGGGTTCGGGGATGAAGAGACTACAGAGAATTGTTTTGAAAGCCATTGAATAAACTCAGTTCTTCCCCAAGCTCCTTTCCCCAGATTGATGTCTGCCACACAACCCGAGGGAATTCATGTTGCGCAGAAGAGCAACAGATACCCATGAAGGAATGTACACTTCCCCACAGGAGTTTGGAGCATGTGGAATGCGAGTATGTAAGGTGATCTGTCATGCCAAGCAACACACCGTGCACTTCTGCATACCCTTCCTCTCCTGTTTAGCACAGCTCTGTGTAGGCACCATTGCCATTTTATGGATGGAGAGGCAAAGACAAGGAAAGGCAGAAAGGCCGTTATTGCTATCAGTTGTGGTGGCTCATGCCTGTAACTCCAGCATTCAGGAGGGGAGTCTGGAAAATGCTGCCAATTTGAGGGTAAACTAGGCTACACAGCGGGTTCCAGGTCCCAGGGCTATAGATGGAGACCCTGTCTCTGAACAGAACAAGACTACAAGGCTGGGGCAATGGCTCAGAGGACTGGGGAGACCTGAGTTTGATCCCCAGAACCCAGAGAAAAAAGCCAGGCGTGTTGGTGTGCACCTATAATCCCAGTGCTGGGGAGGTGGAGAGAGCAGGACCCTGGGTCACTGGCTCGATATCCCCATCTACTTGGTGAATTCTGAGCCAATGAGAGACACTGTCTCAAAGACCAACCAACAACAAATAAAATCCAAGATGGATGTTGCCAAGAGTGTCATCTGACCTCCACGTATACCTCCACACAGGAACATGCACATACATATACATGCACATAGACATGAAATAAAGGCAGCCAGGGGCTGGAGACGTGACTCAGATTAAGGACACTTACTGTTCTTGAAGAGGACCTGATTTCAGTTCCAAGAACCCATGGTAGCTCACAACAGCCTGAAACTCCAGTTCTAGGGGATCCAACATCTCCTTCTGGCTTCTGAGGGTGTCTGCATACATATGGTACACATAAACTCACTCAGGTCCATACGTACATGCCCGCACACACACAAACACACACACACGACATATTAAAAAAAAAAACCAACTAACACCAAAGACCTTTAGAAAAAGCCATATGGAAACCTACCACTACAGAAGCTTCTTAAAGTACATACATCATAAAGAGATTAAAAGGAGTTACCTTATAATGGGGACATTGCCCCTACTAGACACCATAAGCTATCAAAATAAAAACCCAATGTCAGAAGTGTACTCCCTCTTTTGACTCTGTTGACTAGACGTCCCATAGACCCTCAAACAATACTGGCCATTGCCCCTGCTCTTGTTTAGCCACCCAGACTTCACAGTAGGACTCTATTGCTGAAGATACTACATAGATGAGCTGTAGAACAAACAAGGAGAAATCAAGCTGGTGTTGACTTCAGAGCCTCATCTCTACTGGCCAGTGGTCATAGTGCTGGAAGATGCTACGCATCCTACCTGAAGAGAAAATTGGTCATCCACCTTACCCAGATGTGAATCATGTGATCTACACAGCAACTGGCCTGGCAAGACATGCCCACAAGTGCAAGAGTGGCATGAATATTTATGGGAGTAACCAACCACTTTCTAATTGGATTTAAGGTCCACTTCATAGGATGGAGTCCATATCTAACACTGATATCAGGCCTAGGAACCTGAGGCTAGACAGGTCATAGGCCATAGGGGAGAGTCAAATACTATTATTCTGCTAAACAAATTAAGTATTAAACTGATTCCTAATGACTTATTGTTACACCCATAGATGAATGCATCTCTCAACTCTCAGTAGAGAAGCTTCCTTATGCAGCAGATGGCGATTAACACAGAGAGCCACAACTGGCCAACATTCAGGGAATAAGAGGCTGCGGACTGCTGAGCCCTGAAGAGGACACTTATATCAAGCTTCTGCCTCTCAAGGTTCAGCAGAAGAGGGGGCAGAAAGATTGTAAGAGTCAGAGGTGGTGGATACACACACACACAAGGAAACAGAGTTTTCCAGACAGCTGCTCAGTTACTCATATGAACCTGGCCTAGGAACATGAGGCTAGACAGGTCACAGGCCACGGTAGTGGTGACAGCATGCACAGATCCCACATAGGCTCAAGTAGGTAGGTGGGATGTGGGTTAGGAACTGTGCCTTGCCCAAGGAACTATTAGAAGTCAATGGCTGCTGGGAAAGGGGAGAGCCAGTCTCATTTAAAGGTGAGACTCTTCGTAGGTTAGCCAGGCTTCAGTGGATGAATTCACACCGAGAGGCATTTGGGGACACAAATTTGACTCTATAGGCCTTAACATATAAGTAATGTATATGTATATCAGAGTACATGAAATTGGGTGGGAGGCATTAAGGAGCGTATGGATAGGGGAGGGGACCTGAATATGATAAAAATATATTGAATGAAATTTGCAAAAGTTCAATTTAAAAAAGAGTGAAAACATCTAAGAACAAAGAAGGCAGCCATTGGCTAGCAGAGCACGTCTCCACCCAGGCACACGCTCCTGTCTCGGATTCTGCCTGTTTCATAGTTGTTGCTGCTGTATCATCTTCCAAACACAGTCCTGGATATGCCAAACTGTCCTCATCTCTTACCCAGCAGTTGAGCAGTGGAGGACTCAAGCTGTCAAGCAGAAGGAAACAAACAAGGTCCAGAAAAGGACAGAAAAGAAACAAATATTCCCAGAAGCAGCACTCTCTGGATACTTTTAGGTGCTCTGGAAGGAGGGAATTGTGAGGAAAGGGGGGCTTTCTGAGGTTTTAATATCAGCAGAAGAACCCAGCTCCGTTCTTGTTTTAGCCCTACTGTGAGGAACCATTGCGTTGGGTTCAGCAGGGAAATCAGAGCCCTAGACTTTGCTTCCAAATTGTCCCACCCTTGACCTACACATAGAGAAAAGAACCCGTGGAGACAGAAGAGACCATCTTCATGGGGGACAGCATCTTCCTTCACAAAGGATTTTCAAATGGACAACTCCATGCAAATCTCAAAGAACTGGAGCTTTTGAAAGTAAAGGAGCCGTCCCGAGGAGTCGCGTGCAAAGAACTTTCCACGAAGCGCTCAGCCAAGCCCCGCACCTCGGTTAGACGCCGGTAAATTTCTGTTCTGTTGTATGTTGCTCGTTCAAACTCATTTCCCAAGCATCTACTTGGAATTCCCGCCATATGGGTGTATGACAGGATGTGAGGGAACCCCACCCGGCCTCCTGGAGATTACGATCTTGAGGGGAAATGGAAAATGATAGTCATTCCAGAAAACTGCTCTAAGGAAGGGATGAATGGAGGGTCGTGGAAGAATGTTCCACTCAGCTTACTTCATGGCTCCTCGGATCGGATCTCAGCGCCCGCTCTACCAAGAATGCCGTCCGGCTCCCTCCTCCACCCCTGGCATACCACCCCGCTCTCTCCTCCAAGAAGCCCTCTCCACGCCTCTTCTCTCTTCCCTGGACTCCACGCCCTTAGCTAGCAGCTCCTTCCTGGCATCTTTTCTTCCCTCCCAGTTCCTCCCACATGAGGCCCACCCAGCACTGCCCTCCACAGAACAGCAGCTGAGGAAGTGCTTAGCCTGCGGCATTAATTAAATCTTATTGAAACGTCTTATCAACAAAATAACAGAGGCATGCAATTGTATTTGCTGGCATGGTAAGATTCCTAGTGTAACCCCAGCTACTCAGGGAGCTGGGGCAGAAAGATCAAAAGCTTAAGGCTAGCCTGGGCAATTTAGTGAGACCCTGTCTCTAAATAAAAATAATAAAAAGGGGGCCAACAAGATGGGTCAGAGGGTAAAGGCACTTGTCACCAAGACTGATGACCTGAATTCCATCCCACGGATGCACATGGTGGAGGGAGACAACCAACTCCCCCAAGTTGTCCTCTGACCCCCATAAGCATGTGCCCATGTACATACATAAAAACATATACACAAAATAAATTAATAATAATAATAATGAGCGGGCTGTGGGGTTGCAGCTCAGTCATAGGACACTTGCTTAGCATGTGAAAGGCTCTAGTTTCAGTCCTCAGCACTGAAAACAAATGGTTCAAATAATGGAGTATTATTAATGTTAAAAACCAGGTTATAAAACAGAATATTCAGGAAGACTATTTGTGCAGCCACAAATCTGTCTTGTTCCAGTCATGGTCTCAACAGGTAACCGAGCTCATCAAAATGGTACATTTAAAGGCATTGCGGTGAATGTGTTATTCTGCCACTCTAAGAACAACGGCAGAATAATGTGAGCTGATACGATGGGCTGGGGACACACGGCTAGCAAGGTGGGAAACCTGTGGGGCCCCACCTGCATAAAGACCAAAAGGCAAGAGTGCTTCTGAGCCCAAATAGGAGTGGACCTGCCAGATGAGGACCACGGTAGGGACTGAAGCCAGGGCAAGCTGTCCCAAGGTGCTAACTTAGGGACGACTCTGCTGACTGCTCCCTGCCTCGGCTTTGCACCTCCCCACCCAGGCTTTGCACCTCCCCTGCCTCCCATTTCTGGATGCACAGAAAGCCAGGGGGGTGATACCACCAAGGAGTCATTTCCTGGGGACGGAGGAGGTCAGAGCAGGGTGCAGCATGGGTCAGGGAGGAGAACAGCGACCACAGAAGGACACACTTTACAGAGTCATAGAGACATGACTTTGAGGGATGCTAACTCTTCCTCCTTCCTATGATTTCATCTTATTTTCACAGTGAACATATGGTTATTTCTATAATCAAGGGGGAAGACAGGTTTTAAATTTAATACTCTGACCCTCCAGAAATCCACACAAGGGGAAAAAATGAAATCAGCATACTTAATAAATAGTGGCCCTGCCTGTTAAAACACCTTCAAATGTTTTGATCTTCAACCTGCAAAGTTGAGCAATTATTCGTGGATTGATCAACTTGTAGACCTATTCATTGAACTAATATTTTTGGACATGTTCTGTGTTAGACCCAGTACATGATGCTATTAGTTAACAAGGCAGGTGCAGCCTTGGACCCACAAAGCCTAAAATCTGGCAGACACATGGGCACAGAGTATGACATCACATGACTGAAGGGAAGGTCGAGAGTGGCAGGTTGGAAGTGGCATCAGCCCTGCCCCACAGGCAGCCAGGGGAGTGTCCCATTACCCAAGGAGCTTGACCTCTTCCTTCTGCCAAGAAGGGTATGGGGACCACTTCCCAGCACCACTGTAGGGGTGCTGCCTTTCTTTCTGGACAGCCAGACCCATGAAAGAAGCCAATACCCCCATTTCTCTTAAACTAGCCCTCCAAATTCAGACTGGGGGCCTGGGGATGGAACTCAATGGTTGATACTTGCCTAACATACTTGAGGTTAAAGGTTCAATCCCCAGTACCACAAAACCCAAATAAACTCAGACTGGGGCTATGTAACATAAACATGAGTTTGGGTTAAATTGTCCGCCTAAAAACCCCTACACTGAGTGGACATTTCATAAGGATGACACAATATTATGGCTCCACATTCCTTAGATATGAATCCAGCTGTCTCTATAGTCCCCTTGCCTACACCCCTGGAGATGGGCCTTGGATTCTGCACAGGACCAACCTTGGTTTTCCTCTTTAGACATGGCCTCCGTAGTCTCAAGTTTGGGGATCCTTTTATTATCTCCCCAAATATGGTTGACTCCCATGTGTTAGTGGTTATTTCTTTGATAGTCTTTAATAAATAAAATACATAGACTGGGCCTGGGGAGGTGTCTCAGTGGGTAAAGTGCTTGCATGAAGGCCTGCATTGGGGTCTTCGGAACCCACACAAAATTAGACATAGTAGTACATGTCTGTGATCCCAGTGCTTCTACTGGGAGATGGGCGGCGAAGACAGGAGGACCCCAGAAGCTCACAGGAGAGTCAGTCTGGCGTGCACAGCAGCATTGAGACCTTGTCTCTAATAAGGTGAAAGATAGGATCAACACCCAGGTTGTCCTCTGACCTCCACAAGTGTGTCATGGTACAGGCACACCCATACTCTCTCACACATATCATACACTCATATAGATATAGACAAAGATTAAAAATACATAGATAAGAGTCCATATTGAATTTAGTTATACTCTGAAATAAATATGCTTATGCTCATCTATAAATATTCAGCAAATAATAGCTCATATGTGGGAGGTGTTGCTTATTCAGTTAATACAGATAGCACTAATTCTCATCTACTAGCAGAAATGAGACCACAAAGCCCACTAAAGTTGTCATTTAGAGATGAGGACATAAGGTGCAGGTGGCCAAGTGGCTTGCCTTGAGTTCTGTTCTGGGACTTTAGTGATGCTGGAACCTGAGCACACTGAGGGAAAACAGGCCATCTGTCTGGAAATTACTGCTAGGCACACCAATAATCTAGCTCAGGAAGAATGGAAATAGTTGTTCACCTCTTGATATGGCTCCACACAAGACCAGCGGAAGTGGGCAGGGCTACTGGGTGAAGAAGAGATGATGTTAGCTCACACCACCCATCGAGGGGCAGCCAGACCACCTGCTCCAGAGACAGCAACTCCAAGCATCAGCCTGCATGTTCGTTGTCTTCTCACCACCAGGTCAATAGTACTCACTATCAATATGCCCTGTCCAAGTTGTCAGTTGGGAGATGTTATAAGAGATTAAGCGAATTGTGAGATGCTGAGCCATGGGCCCTTCTTGAGGGATAGCTCAGTGTGGACCTGGCCACAGGAAATCATAACTCCGAAAGGCTGAAGCCCCTGTGCTTGATACCACAGTTGAGCAGTGCGCACGGCAACATGAAAATCATGCCGTGAGCTTCGGCAGTGAACAGGCTCAGACAACCCAAGTGGCAGATGATAATAGGAAAACTTTTCTGACCTGAAAATGAAGCCAACATTTTATCAGAATCTGCAGCTTTCAATATATAAGTATATTAATTAATTTATTACTTTTATTTTATGTGTGTGAGTGTATTGCCTGCATGTGTATAAGTGTTATGCAATGCCTGTGAAGGACAGAAGAGGGTGTTGGATCCCCTGGAACTGGAGTTATGTATGGTTGTTAGCTGCTGAACCTGGGTCCTCTGCAAGAGCAGCCAATGCTCTTAACCACTGAGCATTGGCTGTACATTGAGCCCCTCAATGTATATTTTAACATATGTGAATACATATGTTTCTTGATACTAAATGTCTGGTGTAGAAAGGAGGTGACCAAATGGATTCTACGGGCAGTAAGACTTCTGTTGCTGAGGAAAATCTGGCTTCCTGGAAGTGTACTAGGTTGGAACATGGGTGAATCTCAGTCTGTGAATGGGAGGATTTGGATCAACATAATCAGGTAATGGGCTCAGCAGACCCTGGGTCCACCAGCTCTCCAGACCCTGGCTAGATTTGGTGTGGAGTCTGAACAGGGGCAAAGTGTACTTTTTATTGGTTTTCTGCATCGGTCAAGTAAGTAAACCCCAGTCACTTCCTCTATAGAAGTAGAGGGGCAGAGGCAGGAAAGATGGCTCAGTGGGTAAGAGCACTTGTTGTACAAGCCTGAGAACCTGAGTCTAAATCCCCAGCACCCATGCATTTAAAAAGTCAGGCATGTGCCCAGCATGGTAGCACTCACCTTTAATCTCAGCACTCAGAAAGCAGAGGCAGGCAGATCTCTGTGAGTTCGAGGCCAGACTGGTTTACATAGTGAGTTTCAGGCCCACTTGGGTCTTCTAAAAAAAAAAAAAAAAAAAAAAAAAAAAAAAAAAGGCTTGTAACCCTGGCAGTGTGAAAAAAAAGACAGGAGGCTAGAGAATTAAAGGGCAGAGCAGGACACCTGACAGCCTCCTCTGGTCTCTGCATGCACCTGGGCTCATGCACCTGCACACATGCAT
>NW_008349596.1:270181-294257 GCF_000622305.1 Nannospalax galili | reverse complement strand
ACACACACACACACGGCAGCAATGATTGGTCAGCGATTTTCATGGTTGTTGAGATCTGAAGGGAGAATACCTTCCAGTGTTGTGCTTAGAAATCCACGTTCCCTTTACTATTGTGTAAGAACACAATAGAACCCACCCCTACCCCCTCTAGTGCTTGATTATGCTGAAAAAGCTGGCCCAGATTTCACATGGAGTTAAAGGGAAAGGATCCTGAACACATAACTAATGCATTAAAGACTGGCAAGATGGCTCAGGGAGTAAGGATGCTTGCAGCCAAGCCTGACATCCTGAGTTCCATCCCCACAACCCACGGCAGAAGGAGAGAAACAACTTGTACAAACATGTAACATGATGTGTATAACACACAAATAAATTAATAAAAATTTAAAATGCATTTAGGGTCTCAGACTTACAGCAGTACTTGAAGGTGTGGCTGAGCTATGGGGATGCCAAATGACAGGGCTTCTAAGGCTGTTGACCCAAGATGGGCATGTGTCCCAGTGGGATCCAGTAATGCAGCCCATCCTCTACCCATCAAGATATTAAGTGACAGTATC
Source organism: Nannospalax galili (assembly GCF_000622305.1). NCBI lineage: Eukaryota > Metazoa > Chordata > Mammalia > Rodentia > Spalacidae > Nannospalax > Nannospalax galili. The sequence goes on along the minus strand of NW_008349596.1, from coordinate 293,700 downwards.
TTCATGCAACTTATCACAGAGCCACCAAGATCCCCAAATTCCCAGTATGACTGTCAGGGGTACCAAAGGCACATCCAAGTACTTCCACATCCATCTCAGATAATCTGTCCTCTGTTGCCCAACCTGAAAAGGAAATCTATTCCCAGACCTAGCATGGAGTTTTAGAAACTAGGTAACTATTCACCAAGGAGACGTTGAGTGCATTTGCCTGCCTGGGAAATAATTGTGATAGAAAGGAATCAATTATAGCCCATCTGCAGTTCATTAATATGATCTGTTGAAAAGGAGGCCAAACTCACCAAGCCAACCCAAAAGTCTAAAAATAGAACCAAGGAAACCTGGCTCAGAGCACATTAGGCAATAAAAAGATCCCTCCATCTGCAGGAGTGGGGGGGGGTGTCCCTGGACACTTCCTCTCTCTTTACTACTTACCCTCAGAGGTAATTGTGAATGGAGACATTTTATTTCCTTCCCTGAAAAAGAGAAAAACATTCTTGCATGGATGATTGTGGCCAAAAATATCATCCTGTGCTCACAAAGGTACAGAAACAGAGGTCGCTCACTCCCAACACAAATCTTACACATTCCAAAGATAGCTAGGGTCGCCTCTTAATCACACACAGCGTACATGCTTCCAAAGAGAAGGAGAAGTAGAAAGTTCTAGGGCAGAAAGTCCCAAAGTGTGACAGAGGCACTGACTTTAGAAGGCGCATTGATAGATGCCTGCTCTCAGGGAGCGGTGCACCTGTCATGACAGTTATCAGAGTAAATGTGACCAACACTCCAACTCTGACTTCAAGATGTCACTCAGGATGAGGATAAGCCTATGACACATTATGAGTTTGTAAGTGCAATCTGCTTTTTATGATTTGTGTGTATGTGGTTCATGGGTATATATACATGAGTATGGATACGTGAACCGTGCACACGCAGAGAAACCACAGAAGTCAGAGGAGGACGTCAGGTGTCCTGCTATATCGTTGTCGGCCTTCCCTCCTGAGACAGAGTCTCTTGCTGAATCTGGAGCTAGGCTGGTGGTCAGCAAGCCCCAGCAATCCTCCGGTCTCTTTGCCCCATAGCACTGGGGTTCCAGGCATTTGTGTTGTCATGTCTGGCTTCTTATATGGGCCTGGGGATTTGAACTCAGATCCTCATGTTTGTGTAGCAAGCACTCTTACCTACTGAGCTGTCTCCCCAGACTCTTTAAATGCAATCCCTAAACATACATATGCATACACGTGGTAAGGTGGAGGTGCCAAACGGGACATCAGAAGGTAGTACATGAATTGTTAAAAACTGGAAAATTCTATTCTAGGACTAAAACCAAACCAGATGGCTTCTCATGAATGGGATTGATGGTGCTGTGCACAGTTCATTTTCACAGCCCCAGTACCTTCACTGATACAGGGTTGGCATGGAGTGAGAGACAAAGTGACCGAGGAAAGAGCAGCTGTATCTTGGTGGCTGTGTCTCCTGATGGTCAGATACTCCATCCTTGAATCTGCAGTTAGGTTGTTCCTGTTAAGTCAGAGACTAAGACACCAGAGCATATTCCAGACGTGTGTACCAAGGAAGGGTCTACATCCTCAGAAGACCTGCTGTCATTAGAATATCATGTGTGTTGTGGTTTTCACACACACACACACACACACACACACACACACACACACACTTTTGTGGGGATCATGGGAAGAAATACTCTAAAAGGGCGATCTGGTCTGACATGACTTGGTAGGGAAGCGTCACCTCACATCAGGACTAGGCCACCCACTTCGTCAGTATTCATAGCAACTTCTTTGTTATGAAATCCATTGGGTCACTTCCCTGCTTAGGGAAGCCCACCCCAATCTCTTTCTGGAATGTTTGCTTTGTTGAGTAAACTTCTTAAAACGTCTGTGTCACCTGCCCCAATTCTTTCCTTCAACAAGACAGGAATCCAGAGGCTGCCCAGGGCCTCATGATTATTGCAAGAGCCATTGGTTTGTACCATGTTGCAAGTCTAATCCTGAATGGGCTGAGCTCAAAGGGGACGGCACCCACAACCCTGAGGTGGGACCAGTGTCCCTAGTGTCCTGGAAGACAAGGGTTTTGTTGCTCTTCTCAGGGAGCATGAGGCTACAGACCCAGGGAAGAGGCACCAGCAGCCTTCTGACTCCTGGGTTCTATCTGAGATCATCCTGATGAAGCCAGCAGGGGCTTTGAGGCCAAACTTGTCTACTTCCCAGGACCATGACAGAGATCCGGTGAGAGGCATGAGGGGGCTCCACATGCCATTATAGGGGTCAGTGGTTTGGGAGTGCCTTCAATGGATGGGGAAGTAGGCTTGGAGAGCACACAGTCAGCTCACAGGAGAAAAGAGAAATCTGTTACTTCTGTAATTATATCTAAAAGTCTCATGTCTGGAGAGAGAAACTGCAGTGTGTTCCCATCATGGGTTTCTGCTTGGCTGTTAAAAATATTGAATTATACCAGATGCCAAAAGAGTGGAAAAGAAAAATGAGTCACAGAATAACATTTCAGTGTGATTTGCTTTTGTGCAAAAGAGAAGTATTTATATAGCTTATGTACAAGCATGGAGTATTTATGGTAAGATCTGCCCAGACTGCACACAATAGTTACTTATCCAAACAGGGCTAGGGAGTGGGAAAGAGGCTTTAAGTTCCACTCTATAGCTGTCTCTGTGTTGGCCATTTTTGCAATGACCTATATTGCTTTTATAACAAAAGCCTTTTGAACAATGGCAAATAACGTGGTAATATTTAAAAGCTTGTGTCAATGCCCCAGCAAGATTGAGTCCATGAGACATATGTTAGAGCCAGCTATTCATTACATTTACATAATCATCACAATAGATAATACATATCACATTGTAATCACTATGAAATGGACTTGCATTTACATCATAATCACAACACAGAATGCATATTGCATAATGGTCCTTATGAGGCCTATTTAGGCAGAAGCATGGCATGGGTACAGAGCACTGAAAGCAGCTCAAGAGGGATGCATCCAGGTTCCCCCTGGCTCCAGATCTCCAGATGGAGAGAGCCCCTGTCTCTCCAGCAGTGGTCACAGCCTTGAGTGGAACACCACTGGATCAGTGGTGCCCCATGCATTAGTGCTGAGGCTCAGAGTAGCCCTCAGAGGTAGGCTCCTGTTTGGCAGATGAAGAAACAGGCTGCAGATGTTTCATTGTCATTGCAGAGAGGCTAACCTTCCAGCAACATTCATGTTTCCAAAGCACAAAATTGTCATTGATATTTCCCAGTCACTCTGGGTTAATGTGGTAAAATGTACCATCTCTATCACCTTTTACCTCTAGGCAGACATCTCCAAGGTCATAAGGGTTACAGAGCCACAATATAGTAGGAACCTGTGTTCTCAATTCACTACCTGGAGAGAGAGGCATTTGCCTACCTAGACAAGGCATTCACACCCATGTCTGAAATGTGAGGACTTTCTTGTAACGGTTATTTCCCCTAGACAATGCAGCAGCTCCAAGTTTGTGCCAGGATACTCTTGGTTCCTTGGGCTCAAGAATACCACTAGGACATCAGGGCCATGGTAGTGGTATCATGGAAGCTCATGTCCCCAAACCATACCATGAATCTGTTCTGCTTACAGATGGCTCCATCCAAATGCCAGTCCTTTATGGGGCCCTAGACCAAAGCCAACTGCAGAAACAAAACACATGACACCCACCTACCATGGTGATGACATGGTGATGAGACATGTCAGATGACACCCACCTACCATGTATCCCTCCCCAGACACCCTTCTTAAGGCATGAGCTGAGGGTGAGGAGAGCACCCAGTCAGTCTGTCATGGCCAGCAGTTATCAGCAGTGTCATCAGGCATCTCTGAGCCACAGAGTGTTCTGAATGTCCTGGCTTTGCTATCACTCGTTCTCCAACACTCGCCTGGGCACTTGCTGGGCAGGTCCTCACGTGAACCCAACCAAACATGAACCCCACCACACTTTGACCCAAACTATTCCATGAGTTGTTGGCTTGTTGGTGGCATCCTCCTTGCCTGACACAGCGGGTGAGCTGAGCTGGGCTCCATCTCACAGAGATGCATGCTCTTGGCCCTTGTCTAATCACACTGCCATCTATAAAGAATGTGAGGAGAATCTTGATCCCCCAAGGAGGTTACTGTCTAGTCTTAAAGGGGTAGGAGACATGTAGGAAGGATCAGAGCTGTGAAAAGATGCGCTCCATCTTAGATGACTTACATCGCTCCCAGTGCCTCATACTCATGACCCTGTCAGATGGGTACAATTGGATGTGACACAAGAAATTAGCCAACCCAATGTACCATGATCCACTTCTGTTACTCTGTGACTACAATGTAGGTAGAAATGTTTGCTCTGAGGCTGGGGAGATGGCTCACCAAGTAAAGTTCTTCCTGTAGAAGCTTGAAGACCAGAGTCCGTATCCTCAGCCCTCCTGCAATCCCAGCACTCAGGGAGCAGAGACATGAGATGCTGGGAGAAGGGTGCCGAGCTAGACCAGCCAAACTGGAAGGTCTGGATTCGAGTATGAGACCCTAGCTTAATGCATAGGGTGGAGAGTGATTGAGGAAGGTAGCCAGTGCTACCCTGTGACTTCCACACACATGCACACACGTGCAAACATGCAAGCATGCATAACCAGTTACAGCCCACCCATATATACACACAAGAAAGAAATGTTGGTTCTGCTCCTCAGTGAGTGTTGGCTCCATAAGAGCAGAGGTAAGGTCTGTGTTTGTACATGCTAGACCCCAGCAGGCTCCCTGGAATGTTGTAAAGTGTTTGGAAATCTCTGCTATCAAGGGAGGGGTCCTCTTGTAGAGACAGGGAGAAGTAGAAAGCTGTCATTTTATACTCTAGGTACCTAGACTAACCAAACTCAGGGAGGGAGTAGAAGGGTGATTGAAGGAGGCTGGGAGGGGGAACATGAAACTTTTAAACCAGCCATAGGAAGTCTTTGGCTAATCTGATTGGGTGCAGTCCCTATGAATTAAAGGGGGCTTTGCTCTGATAAGCCTGCAAATACACAGAAAGATACCAGAAGCGAGGATTCAAACATGCCTGGATGACATCTGAGCCAGATTGAGAGGAAGCATTATTAGTCTTTAACTCCTGCTTTGCCCAGACCTCGTAGCTTCCCAGCACCCTCCTGGGTAGAAGCATGTGCTGGTGGCAGATGCCGCATCTGCGTGAGGCCCCGAGAACCACATCTTCTGTGAAGATGGCATGACTGGTCAGTGGTCAGAAAAACAGAAGTGAGCCTGAGCCCCAAGGCAAATGAGGAACTGGCTGGTGGGCATCAAGGATAGACCGTTGGAGGGTGAAAACAATGTGCTGTGTGGTAAGCCTGCAGAGAGGCTTCTGCTGATATTTTCTAAGACCTACATGTTTTTTCAAAATTCTACGCAAGAGAGTGTTACCCAGATTTCTCTGACAACAGTTGCTTCATCACGGTTGTGTCAATGAACAGAGTGGCCTCAGCTCTTAGCTGTGGACTCAGGAACCCTGAAAAACTCAGGTGGGTGTCTCTCCTTTCAATTGCAGTTTCTTCATTGATGCATCCATGAGGCTAAACTTGTTAACTTCTAGAGAAGAAAGGTATTCAGTAATGCTATTCTGAGACAAAACAGTGAACTAAATTTGCTTAGTGGAAAAGAAGAGGGGAAGTAGAATTTGGCTCCCAGCAGTGAACGCAGGGCCTCAAGCAGCTTACGCTCTGATGGGATGGGCGTGAACCAAAGACATGAAGCTCCCATGCTCACGGCCCAGAGTAGACACCCATTTGGCAAACCAGGCCTTGTGGTGGGGCTGAGCAGAGACAGGAGGATCCCTGGAGCTCATTGCCTGGCCAGCCTAGTCCAGTCAGTGAGTGCCAGGTTCAGTGAGAGACTCTGTCTCAAAAAACAGGTGGGAAAGCAAGTGACAAAGACACCTGACATTTGGCCTCTGGCCTCCACAGTCACACAAGCACACATATATACAGCACACACACGTCTATAGACATGTAAGCACCATCATTGTCCATCTTGAGAACTTCTCCATCTTGTCCCCATCAACCATGGACTCTCCAGCCTTTCTCCCCACAGCCAGAGGTACCACCCTTCCCCTTTCTCTCTATAAACTTGGGTGCTCTAAGAACGTCACGTAAGTGGAATCACAAAGCGGTAGTCCTTCCACATCCAGTGCACCTTTTCAACAGAAGTCTACTTTACAGAAACAGGAAACCCCAGCCTTGTCTCTGACAGATTCACCACTTGGCTTAGTCCAAGGAAAGCTAGGCTGAGTCTTCTTAGCTCTCAGCTCGGCAATAGCACAGCCCTTCTGGTGTCTGTCTTTGAAGGCTCTGCCATGGTGTTATGGTACTAGTCAACTGTGTGATGACCATACTAGGAACTGCTCCTGGAAGACCCTCCTCTTCTTCAGTGACAGTCATCTGGTGTCAACCTCTGGCCTTCATATGCACATGTGCGGGTGAGTACACACACACACACACACACACACACACAGACACACACAACCGAATGTACTCAATGTCTAAGCTCTTCCCATGCTTTCCCTAAAGGCCTGCTTACGGAATAGTGGTGAAACAGGGAGCATTACTGAACACTCTGTTCAGAGCATAACAAATAAGCTTTTCAATCCACAGACTGGAGAGACAGCTCAGCCGGTAAGAGTGCTCAACACCCAAGTCAGGTGGCTCACAACCACCTGTCACTCCAGCTCCAAAGGGCTTGGATGCCTCTGGCTTCTGAAGGTACCTGTACTATGTACACATACATATATAATTAAAAAAATAAGATTGTCAATCAAAAAAATTAAATACATATGCCTAGCCATACTGAGAGCTTTCAGTATAATCTACCCCCGCCTCCTGGCCATCACTTTACCCTCCTGAGTCGGGAATGAGAAACTGCTGCCAATGAACCCCTTTCAACCCTGTCTGCATGCTTGGACATGGATAATAGGAGCCGTATACATGGTGAGGCCTTGCAGTCCCTGGAGGGGAACAGGAACCATCTCCAGTAGTTTCAGCTTCAATGTCCCTTTCCTGGGTAACTCCTTCCTGTGGGGTGAGGCAGGAAGTGGCCACCAGCTGCCTCCCCTGCCGACTGGGCTGTGAAACCCTCTGCAGTCAGATGACCTTCAGGCGAGGGTAAAGCAGATATTTAAAGGACAGGAAATGCAGCAGGAGAAGAAAGAACAGAGAGGGTCCTGGCGTGGTGGAAGCCAGAGAGTGGGTATAGGAGGGGCTGAAGTATCCCCTTCTTCTGCCTGTTGTCCTTGCTGAGCAGCCGCTAAGTGCTTCTATTACACCTCACATTGTGTGCTAAATAAGCCCAGCCACTGAGCTACAGCTGTTTTTAGCAAAAGCACACTGGCTGCTTCCTTTGCAGGACAAAACCTAAATCTCTTCGAAATAAAAGCTCCACAAAAAAACAAGTGACATTTCCCGATCAGTACTACGGTTCTGCCACACACTTCGACAGGGCCCTAGCTGAGTTCCATAGATATTCCAGAAGGATCTCAAAATAGCAATCTCAGTGTGGTCAAACATCTGAATGACAGGAGCTATATCATTTGTGGAGGTGTCAGAGAGGAGAATCTGAAAACCTGTGCCTGTTAAACTGCAAGATTCATTATAGCAGAACAATAAATGTGGTCTTAAAAGCGCAGCTGAGACGGGTGAAGGGAATCCCGGACACTAACCATGGAGCAGGGCTGTGCTCCAGAGAGGGCACTTGCTCTTTGGCTGCCTGGAGGTGGGAGGTACTGAGGGGGACAGTTCACCTCAAGCTGCCTAAGCACAGGGCACACTTCACCCAGGTTTGGAATTTAAATTTACTCATTTGTAAGTCTTGGAACCCAGAAAACAAAGCGTCTTGGACTGCTAATGTCACAAGGCATTTGCTAGTAAATGAAAAAGTTCCCTAGAGAAACCCATCCTCAACCTCTGTATACAAAGTCCCACCGTGAATAAAAGCACATGATAAAAAACTATAAAATGCTTTCAGAACGTGAATGTGAATCCACTATAAACAGGAGTTAACAGTCACAAGGGCTGGGGATGTAGCTCAGTAGTAGAGCACTTGCCTAGCATGCATGCACAAGGCCCTGGGATCAATCCTAGGCGCTGCTCTATAAAAGGCCAACAGATACAACAGAGGGGCAGGCAAAGAACGCCAAAACACACCAGAAACATCACATAATAGCACCACTATTAGAAAGAGGTTATGAGTTGTGGTTTAAACAGTTAGAATGTAAAAGAAGAAATCAAAATTATGAGGAAAGGGGACTGGGGACATGGTTCAGTTGGTAGGTAAAGTGCCTGCCCCACACCATGAGGGCTTGAGTTTGGCTCCCCAGCAGCCACATAAAAACTGGATGAGGTGACGCATGTCTCTAAACCCCAGTGTTTGGGGGAGGTGGTGATAGGCAGATCCCTAGAGCTCGCTGGTCAGTCAGCCTAGTGGAATTGATGAACTCCAGGTTCAGTGAGAGACCCTCTCTCAAAAAAATAGAGGGGGGCTGGAGAGATGACTCAGTGGTTAAGAGCACTGACTGCTCTTGCAGAGGACCCGGGTTCGATTCCCAGCATCCATAGGGTGAATGACAACCATCTGTAACTCCAGTTCCATGGGATCTGATGCCCTCTTCTGACCTCTTCCAGCATCACACAACACGTGTGCAGTTACAAACATGGAGGCGATACACACATACACATGAAATTTAAAAAAAAAGTAAAATACAATATTAAAAAAATAAGGTAGAGGCAAGTGTGGTGGCATATGCCTCTAACTTAGCAACTCAGGAGGCAGGGGCAGGAGGGTCTCTGTGAGATCAAGGCCAGTCTGGTCTATGTAGCAAGTTCCAGGCCAGTGGGGGCTACAGGGATACCCTGTCTGAAAAAAACAAAAATAAATAATAAATAAGATTGAATGTGATTGAGGAAAATGCCTCAAGTTGACCTCTGGCTTCCATACACATGAGCACACACGCACATACACTCACATTCACATGTACATGTACATACACCACATGGAAAAAATTGTGTGGTTAAAGGATCAAATTCAGTTTAAGACACATTTACAAACAGACAGCATATAACTTGTAAAAGTGAAATATGTGCCATTAAAACCAAAAAGTTAAGCTGGGCATGGTGGCACCTGCCTTTAATCCCAGCACTAGGGAGGCAGAGGCAGGCGGGTCTCTGTGAGATCAAAGCCAATCTGATCTACATAGCAAGTTCCAGGCGAGCTGGGGCTAGAGAGAGACACTTTCTCAAGGGGAAAAAAAAGAATAAATAACGAATAGGCACAAGCTCAGATCAGGTGACTGAGGGCAGAGTGGGTGATGTGGGGGTTGACCTGGAATGAAGTAAAGAAGACAGAAGGGTTGTTGAAATGAAAGAGAGCCCAAAGGCATGGAAGAGGGAATGAGACCCCCCGGTGATTTGAATGTGCAGTGCCCCCTGCTGGCTCACATTTCTCAACACTTGGTATATGGGCCCCAGTTGGTGATTCTGGGGCAGTCAAGACCTTGAGGAGGCGTGGCTTTGCTGGAGGAATCACATCACCAAGGGCAGACCTAGAGCTCATAGCCTTGTCCCACTTCCAGCATCACTCTCTCTGCTTCCTGTGGGAAGCGCTCAGGTCTCTGCTCCAGCGGCCTCCTGCTGCTGTGCCTCTGACGGCATGCTGGACTCTTATCCCTCTGGAACCATAAGCTCAAATAAACCCTTCCTTCTACAAGCTGCCTCGGTCATGGTGTTTTGTCACAGCAACAGAAAACTAATCAATATAGACCTTCTAGTGCGTATTGGAGCTCAGGAAAGAACAGGGAGAGGTGATATTTCCAAGGGTAATGGCTGAGAGTTTTCTAGAATAGGGGAAAAATGAAATTAGGAAAGCATCAGTGTGGCAAAGCAAAACATGATGATTTGGACACATAGTAGGATAAAGCTGCCAAATGGGAAAATCAAACAGAAACGCTGAAAAGTTCACTCAGATTTTTCAATCACAATGGACTCAGCAGTCGGTAGGACATCATGAGAGCTGTTCTTAGTTATCTTGCTCACTTTGCAAACTAAAAGCAGCAAGGAAACACATAAGGTTAAGCCACAAGACGCGTTCAGTGGCTGCTCCTGAGTTCCATGCACAGGAAGAGCTGGACTCAGGGTTATGACCCGGGCAGTCACATGGGGCCACTCCTGGTGTAAGGTGCTGATGTCACCAAACTTGAGACTTTGGAATAATCTGTAAACAAGAGGCTCTACAGCTCTGTTTTTCACTGGGCTTTCCAAGTCATGTAGCCAGTTCTCTATGTGGGGTCTGAGGATCTGGCACCCTCCAGAGTGAGCAAGCAGCTTTCTGTGCAGTGTGTGGGTAAGTTCTGTAAACAAAACAAACATGCAGAAAAGATCTGTAACCTGAAATAACTCATGCAAATATGCTTGATAGACTTTTCCAGCTGAAAGTGCTCAGATCCTTTGGGGGAAGGGAAGGGGAGAGTGGACCAAATACCCTCTGTGTCAATTCTAGGAGGGAGTGAGAATCACCCAGAACCCACACGGTGGAGAGTCACACCACAGAGCCTGTTAAGTTGGAGGACATGGATGGTGCTCCCAGGATCTGTACATGAGAGAGCAGAAAAGCTGTCGGTATCACCAGCAGGCATAGCATCTTTCTCAAACACATCTGCATTCACGTTCAACATTGGTGTCACTGTGATGCCTAAGTACCATTATAAAGCAGGCAGCTAGAAACACAAAGACACCCATTGAAACTCCCCGCCACCCCCAAGAAATGACCTTTGTAGTCCCTCAGATGGGACAGAGACCTGGACAAGCTGCTGTGAAAACTAGAGTGAAGAGGCTGAGGAGGCTGCTCAGTGGTAAAGTGCTTGCTGTGAAGCATGAGAACCTAAGTCCAGCTCTCCAGGACTCACGTAAAGAGCCAAGAGCAGCAGGATGTACTTGTAAAAACCACACAGGGAGGCAGAGACAGGCAGGTTCCAGGGGCTCATTTAGCCAATCAGTGAGTTCCAGGTTCAGTGGAAACATGAAGAAATACACCTGATGTCAACTTCTGGTCTCCACATGCACATATATGACATGCATACGCAGATACACACATGTGCACACATGAATAACACACACGCACATACACGCAAGCTTTAGCAATGGATCTAAAATTTCATCTTCTGTTATCAGAAGACTCTGATAATGTTAAGGTACCTTAAAAAGCAGTATTTGTATGAAACTATCTGAGTCATTATTTTTTCAAACACTTGAACTTCTAGACCTAAAATGGTAAGTTCCATCCACTCAAATAGCTTATCACTATTAGCCTGACTTGTAAAGAAATGGTAACTGACCTATTTGTATTATATTTGTAGACATCCTGATTCATAGACAAAAAGAAGTTTCAAAACATCAGTTAGTTTAGTGTCATTTTAGGACACTAACCATTCAGAGCCATAAAATAGCTTTGTAATAAAACCTAAAATGGAAACCTCTCACCTGCAGTTTTTTGGGGTTTGTGAGGCATGATGCCACATGATGAATCAAAACAGAGAGACAAAGACTGACTATGAGGGTCTCAGGGTCCTGAGTGTCAGCACCAAGTGTGTTGTGGGTCTACAGTTTTTTAGGAGTGCCTTGTTGAGGTACAAAGTGAAGCTTTCCTAGGAAATGAAATTAAATGAATACTTTATAAAGTACTGCTTGGTGAGCCCGGGAGCTAGCTCCATTGGTAAAGTGCAAGCATGAGCATCTGAGTTCAAACCCCAGAACTCACATAAAAAAGCAGGCATGATGGTGTGTGATGTGTGTAATCCCAGCTCCGGGGAAGCACAAAAGCAGATCCCTGAGTCTTGCTGGTCAGCTAGCCTAGCCTGCTTGATGGCTACAGGCTAGTGAGAGCCTCTATCTCAAGAACAAAGTGAATGATGCCTGAGGAGTGACACCTGGGGTTGACTGCTGGCTTCTACCTGCATGGGTTCTCATGTGCACACGCGTGCACACGCACACACATGTGCACTCATGGATGCTAACTGGCTATAAGTAATGTGAGTCATTTTCACACAGAATGAGAGGGTGTTGGTGGAATCTCTTTCTTTAGACATCTTTAAAAATAGCTCTTACTCAGTGGTCCCAGGATTCAGGATTTCCTTTCTCTGGCTGGGACTTAGTTCTATGTGGCAGGGCAAAGGAGGGGCATTCCAGGCTGGAGGGAGAGCTTCAGGAAACATTCTTCAGATCAGCCTCCAGGTTCAGGAACATTCTTCAGATCAGCCTCGTGTGCGTGCGCATGGTCCAAGTCCTCTTCTGTTCCTTTCTGCTTGCTCCTCCCTCTTGCCCCCGCGGTGGCATCCTCTGACAGCCTCTCCCCCTGCTAGAACCAGCTGTGGTGTGTGGAGGCAGAGAAAGAGACACAGAATGTTCCAGCAGGGGACAAAGAGGAACAGGGCTTGCTGAAGACAGGAAGACTGGCCTCTGCCTACTGGCCTCCTCCTGGATTCTTTGACTCTTCCTCTTTCAAAGACTCCTTTGGATCAGCTCTGATGGCCAAACACCCACTCTTTCCTCCTTCAGCCTCTGTGCAGCATCTTGAATCATCAGTGACGTGCCTGGCCGGCACTGTTTCCCTGTATGCTTTTGAGATGCATTTCAGAGAAACGGAAAGGACCCTCTTCCCTCAGCTTTCCAGGCAGGGGAGGCTGACCACAGAGGCTGGCTTGTCTGGCCACTATCCAGATGCTCTGGATGAACCACAGGGATGAACTGTACCTTCCACTCCCAGCAAATCAGACCTCATGAGACACAAGGCACACCACAGGCACGCCAAGCTTATGAGGAATTGGGCAGGGTGAGGTGAGCAGTGGGTGGTGAGGATGATGAAGAGAAAGGAGTAAAAGGTGGCAGAGATGGAGCTTTGGCGCTGGTCATGGGAGGGACCTGGCTCATACCCTTCTCCCATGTGTGCTCCAAGGACAGGCTGAGGAATTTTTGAAGTCAAGACCCTCATATACCTCTGGGAGCTGGTCCCACTGGGCACAGAGGGCATTTTCCGGGTGTGACAGATGTACAGGGTATGTTGAGACATGTCCAGGTGGTTTCAGATAACCAAGTCAGAAAGTAATTTTCCCTTTGCATCTGTCGCTTAGTTATACTCTGGACATCTCAGGCTAGGCTTACAAAAAGGCAAAGGCCATGTTTGTAGGAAGAATGGCCATTTATTTGTATTTTTATTAATTTATGTTGAGATAGGTCTCAGGTAGCCCAGGCTGGCCTCAAATTCACTATACTGCAAAGGATGATCTTGAACTTTTGTATGATCTCCTGTATCTATTCCAAGTGTGAGGATTACAGCCATGCCTGGTTTCTGCAGTGCTGGAGATGGAACCTGGAGCTTCTTGTACATAAGAAGGCACTCTCCCAATTGAGCTACATCCTCAGCTGAGTCATTATTTTTAAGTTGGGGTCGGGAGGGAGTTCCTGCTATTTGGACTTGAAACCCATCCCCATGTTGTTTCAGGAGATTGAAAAATCCAAACTTAACAGTGGAGTAGTAACTCAAGCACCGGGCCCTTCTGAGCATGGGCCCACGTGACTACACAGGCACACAACCCTGCAACTGGCCCCACCTCTAGGACTGGCTGGAAGCTGACCTCTGAGGTCATCCCTAGCTGCTCCTGGGTCCAGCTCACGTCACTCTCTAGGCAGGTTCCTCCAGAAAGGCTTTCCTTGAGAAATCTGCTTGCGATTCCTTATAGTACTTCAAATGGGACCTTGGACTTCTTTATACCTCAGCTTCCTTCAGGTGTAAAAATTGAGTTGTTGGGGGATTTGCATGTGACAGAATGGGCTTAGTGCCCAGCCCGGCACATGAAAACTATTCAACAAATGCTGGTGAGGACCATCTTCTAATCTTCACAGACGCAGGGCATCATCTGGCCTGAGGGCTGGGGCTGGGGCCTGAGGCTCTAAATCTGATTCCCAGCTCTGTTTAGCAGAGAGTGAGGAAAGGGGAGTATGGGTGGAGGGGGGGGAGAAGGATGAGAGGAAGGAAGAGGGAAGAGAAGACGAGGGGAAAGAGGATCCAGTTATAATCAGAAACTCTCATATGCAGAAGTGTGTCTATAAGATCAACCAAGCCACACACTACCACGGCCATGTCCCTCTGATGATGGGCACACGCAGGGCTCTAGCTTGGAGGAGGCTGAAGAACCCATGAGCACTTCTCCTGACAGTGGAGGTGTCCTCCTCTCAACCTCTGATCAGATTGTGAAATACTGTTCATAAAAATGCAAATTGGGAGCAGAGCTGGAGGGAATTCAGCATGCTCCAGCAGACAGACATTTGTTACACGTTCTCCCCTCATTTACAAGTTTAATGTGATCTCAATATAAATATAAACTTAAAAAAAAAAAAACAGGGGCTGGAGAGATGGCTCAGAATACAGGCTGCCCTTGCAGAAGACCCAGATTCAGTTCCCAGCAGCCACACAGAGGTTAACAACTGTCTGTAACTCTAGTTCCAGGGGATCTGATGCCCTCTTTTGGCCTCCACAGGCACTACACAGATGTTGTGTACTTATATACATACATGCAGGCAAAACACTCATACACATAAAATAAAAATATAAACAAAACAAAAAACAAATAGGGGAGATGGCTCAGCAGGGAAAGTCCATGCCTTGCAGGTATGAATGAAAGTTCCTAGGAAAAAATGTGCATTTTCAAACTGAGCCTCAGGCAAGGCCAACCAACTGATTCAACTTCAGTGATTGGAGAAGGTTTGGAATGTTGCAGGTCCAGAGCTAATTAAACTGTGTCTTGGGCCATCTTTAGGCCCCTAATAGCTATTCCTGGCCCACCTCTGTGTCTGACTTAACATCCTGTAACATATAAAAACTTTTGGAATGTATTAGCTTAATAAAACTTTAGCTTCCACCAACCAAAAGGCTGCGTGTAAGCTCAGAGAGCATCTAAGGCATACAGCTGAGATTTCTCCTTTGCTTATCTGCCTTCTTAATGTTTCCACCAATATATTTGGAAAGTGCCTTGATTCATGACTGTGTTTGTTCTGTTACTATAAAGACTTCATGAAACTGCTTCCATGTTGAAACATGGAATTTAGGATAACCTAAATCTGTGTTCCCAGGCCATGCATGGTGTCTAAGATCTGGCTCCAGAATAAACCATCGCTTTTCCCTTCTGAGGTGGGAGCTTTGCATCAACACAGGCATACAGACCAGAATTCAGATCCCCAGAACCCATGGAAGAGCTGCATGGCCTGTAATTGCAGCACATGAGAGACAGAGACAGGAATCACCCACCCCAAACAAGCTTGCCAGCCAGATTAGAGCAAATGGTGAGCTCTGGGTTCAGCCAGATCCTGCCTCAATGAATAAGGAGGAAGGTAATTAAGGAAGATCCTCTTGTCAACCTTGAACCTGCATATACACACATATAAATACACACATGCAAACACACACACACACACACACACACACACACAACTCAGTTAAGCTGGCTCTAAATTTCATATGGAAAATGAAACATACTAGAATAGCCAGGATACTATTCACAATAGCTAAGACACAGCATCAGATTAGGTTGTCCATCAGTGAATGCATAAACAAGAAAGATGTGGTAGGTGCTGGGAGATGCTGAGTAGGTACAGTGCTTGCTGTGTAAGCATGAACACCTGATTTTGGATCCTCAGAACTTGTGGAAAAGTTGGGTGTGTGGTGCACATCTTTAACCCCAGCGCTAGGTGTGGCAGAGCCAGGTGGTCCACTCATTGACCAGCCAGTGTAGCTGAATCAGTAAGTGTAAGCTGAATCAGGTTCAGGCAGAGACCTTGTCTTGAAAAATAAGGTGGAGAGTGATTGAGGAAGACACCTGTCATCAGTCTTTAGCCTCCACATGCGTGTGCACATACACAAAAACACATACACCACACAGCATAAAATAAAGATATGGCAGATGCACAAAGGAATATTATTTAGCCCTAAAAGAAGAATGAAATCCTGACATTTGCAGCCAAATGAATGGAGGACATTATACTAAGTGAATGAACCAGATGCAGAAAGGCAAGCACTGCAGATTTTCTTTTATATACAGAAAAAATGTAAATGCAGTGATTCTAGAGGTGAGGAGCAAGGAGAGCAGTGCACAAAGGGAGGCTGGATTTGATCGTGCATACTACATGCATCTGTTAAGATACAGACAACTAAAGGTAATCAAAATTATCATATACAGGTATGGAACTGTGAGGGGACAAGTTGATTAAAAATAATAAAAAAGGGCCAGGTGTGGAGGCAGGCAGATCTCTGTGAGTTCAAGGCCAGCCTGGTCTACATAGTGAGTTCCAGGACAGCTGGGGCTACAGGGAGACCCTGTCTCAAAAAGACATAAATACTACTACTAATAATAATAAAAAAGAATAGCCAAGAAAAACCAGAAAAGGGAAACAAGTCAGTAGGGATTTAAAAGAGAATAAAAAGACATGTAGCGCATATCAGAGCACGTGGCCAGTCTCACTGATGAAAACAGCACAGTGCTGACCAGCAGGCAAGCAGTCCAAACAATGGAATGAACTAGAAAATAAAGGCCCAGTTATAATCAGAAACGCAACATGTTATGAAAGGCTCATCCTAGGTACATCATTTAACGGCCTCAGGACAACTGAAAGAAGAGTTAAGGCCATCCCATAACTTGTATTTTGCACTTGTATCAACTCCAGACAGACCTAAATTCCTTTTTTTTTAACTAAGTGAAACCATAGCCTGAGTCCCGTGGTGTAGGCTTGTATTCCTGTCTTTCAGCTTCTTGGGAGAAGGAGGCTTGCAAGACCGAGACCTAAAATGGGCCACAGAATGTGCTCCAAGCCAGTCTGGGCAACCTAGAGAGAGTCAGTCTCAATAAACAAACAAACAAACAAACAAACAAACAGGAGGATGGGGACGTAGCTCACAGAGTGTTGGCCTAGCATGCATGCGGCCCTAGGTTCGAACCCTAACACCACAAGAGGAAAAAGAGGAAAAGAAGGAGGAGGAGGGGGAGGAGGAGGAGGGGGAAAGAGAAGAGGAATAAACAAAAAAAGACTGACTAGAAGAAAACGGACAACTGTCCATAGAACTCTGGAGGATGAAAGGAATTTTTTTAACCAGAATCCACACACAGAAATACTACTCTACCACCTGAAAAACACATAAATAAAACCTAAAGACAGAGAGCATCAGGAAGCAGCTCATATCATTGAAAGTCAACCTTCCTTTAACATAGAAAGAGTTCCTAGAAATTAAGGGAAAAAAAAGATGAAGGATATGAGAAGGCAGCTCACAGAAAAGGAAACATAAATGCTCTTAGGATAAAATGAGACAGAGTTCAATATTATTATTTCTCTTCCGAAAGAAGAGAAATGTACATTTCAACTATGATGCAGTGACCAAGGGAGGACACCTTTGAGTGTATCTAGAAAACATTATCAAAATTATAAATGTGCTTGCCCTTTGGCCCAACTTACTGGAATTTATCCTTCAGATGCAACAGAAGCATCCTCTACAAGAGGGTAGCACTGTTCATAGCAGCGGAAAGATTGGACGTAAATCAAACGTCCATCAGCAAGCAACAGGTGAGATCAATTTATTGTGTGACCATAAATAAGATACTATAAGGCTGTAAAAATAATCAAGGATTTTCTTCATGTACCATACTAATCTGAGAGATGCCCAAGATAGGCAGTTCAGTAAAAAGAGCAAAGTCCCCAACAGTTTGCACAGAGTGCTGTCATCATTGGTCACAGCCTTCAGTTGCACACCTCTGAGTGCGGTGAGATTGCACCTCCTTCCATTGTCTTAAGAGCCAGAGAATCTCTCCTTTTCCGTGAAAAAAACAAAAAACAGAAAACAAAAGGAAAAGGCTCAGAGCACGTGCACATTTGCCTGTATTTGACAAGTCCCAAAGCCCAACACAAGCAGTCCTGTGGGGTCAGAGCCCAAGAAAGCAGACAGGGGCTGTGTTTCCTGTCATTTCAATTGACGACCCAAGAAAACAAGTTATCAGTTCAAATCGAAAGTAAACTGAATTGATCAAGCCTTTCCCCATTGATTTTTCATGAAAACCCTGTCATTTTCCTATTTGCCAAATATTTTCCCCTGATTCCAAATCTGACCAGGGAGGAAAGATGGGGGTCAAAGATAAATGAGTAGACAGGGATGTCCAGGAGACACATGGACTGACTTCAGCTCATTTGCAAAAGATGGGGTAACTGAGGGATGACTGTGCTTCCCTGAAAGGAGCTGATGTCCACTTCCAATTGACACTGCCCACTACTGGGGACATCTAGGCTAATTTACTTCAACAGGTAGTAGATTATTATGATCAACTGAAGAAAGAAAAGGCCCCAGCACTCTCCAGGAATCAACCACGGTAGCTGGGTGCACCCTAATCTGACTTCTCTGTTGTGTGTTGAGCTTTTCCATGGATTGCAACTGCCAGGATCTTGTGCAAGGGATCTTGTTTCCGTCCATCATCTGCAACACTCTTGAAGCGCTTCAACAGTGGTCTTTCACCACAGGCCTTAGGTCTTCGGCCCCTGAGGCTCCTCTGGCCACAGCTTTGCTTCACTTTCCTCTGCAGAAGACTAGTGTTGACCCAGATGCTTCGGGATAAGACAGCGCATCTGACATACACAGAAAGAAGAATGCCACCGTTGTCCTTGTGGGCCTGAGCTCTTGCAGCTTCGCCCGATTCCCATGATTATACGAACTCAGAGCACAGCACAGTTGGAGTTCACAGGGCAGGTGCCCTAGGGAAGGTGGACCAGTGTGGTTGACTCCTGAGCCTGCAGGCAGGAGGTGGGCACCAAGTCTCCCTAGAACGTTCAGTTCCTACTGGCCAGAGCACTCACCGAGGGAGCAAGCTGAGTTGGTTTGATAAAGCTCCAGTTCCAGGGCTCTTGCCCTGGGCTGGTAAGAACGCATTTGTGGGGGCTGGAGAGACGGTTTAGTGGTTAAGAGTACTGGCTATTTTTGCAGAAGACCCGAGTTCAAATCCCAGCACCCACATGGCAGCTAACAACTGTCCATAACTTCAGTTCCAGGGGATCCAACTCCCTCTTCTGACCTCTGAGGGTATTGCACGACATGGGCACACTTACATACATGCAGGCATAACACTTATACGCATAAAATAAAAATAATAAATAAAATTTTTAAATAAAGAATGCATTTGCAGTGATTGACAGATGCCTCAGATTCAATCCTCAGCCCCAGCCTGCACTCCAGAGGCTAAGCAAGGACTGGGCAACATCACTGATTATCTGGAAAGACTTTTATGACAAAGAACTGCAGATTGCATGTGGCTTTGCCCTCTGGACTTCACACAGTCATCACCTCTGTCCTCTCCCAACCCCTCTCCTAATAGATATCTGGAATCCTTCCATATCAGTTTCTCAGTTCCTGCTTCTGCAAGGCCATTTTTTCTCACAGTTAAGGACAGCAGAAGAAAAGATGACTGGGATGTGACTCACAAGCTCAATGACCAAGAAAAGGATGCAGGGCCTCTGGTACTGATGACTCATACACTCCCCAGAAGCAACAGGACACAGTGATGTTTTTCCTGCTGTTCTTGAAAATGTTAAGTGTCCACTAAGGCAAGTATGCCATCCAGACAACACACAGAAAAGACACAGCAAGCCTGCCGAGGACACGACCTTCCTTGCCCAGCACAACACACTTGACATTCAACGTCAGGGTCAAAGCAGAATACGTATGGCTTCTGCAGGGCTCTGCTGCGTGTGGTAGATGGACCACAGCCACACTCCCTGAGGAAAAATCAGTTCATCTATCCCTGAGCCCCTGTCGTGCGTGATTGAGATGAAATAGCTCCTGCCGGGACAGGCAGTGTATTCCCTCTTGAGCACTATGACATGACTTAGAGCGAATGCTGTCCTTCAGGACCACACAAGCTGGGGGGTGAAAGAGAGAAGTCGGCTGACATCTGGTGCCTCACCTCGCCTCCCACTAGCTTTGCTGCTGTCACTATAGACCTGGCACCACTGTACTGTTCTGCTTACCTCCTCGCCATGACTACAGGACCAAGATAGGTCACCTCAGCAACTTCTGCTCCGTGAAGGCAATGGAAGCTAGAACCCAACTTATCCCGAGTCATAGCTATGGTAGAAAACTGCATGTTGGGCTAGAGTGATGGCTCAGTAGGCAAAGTTCTTCTTGCACAAGCATGAGGGCTTGAGATTAGATCCCCCAGCACTTTGTTAAGAGCCAAGCATAGTGGTGACCATCTGTAACTCCAGCGCTGCTGTTGGGGGGCAGAGACAGCTAGTCATTGGCCAGCCAGTCTAGCCTAAATGGAAGCTCAAGTTCAGTGAGAGAGCCTGTCTCAAAAAATTATTAATAGGCAAAGAGTGATTGAGGAAGACACCTGATGTCAACCTCCACCTCCACATGCGCCCAAACAAGCAAACACACTAGCGCGTGCACACACACACACACACACACACACACACGCACACACACACGTGCACGCACAGGAAAGAAAGACAGAAAACCCCGTGTTCTCAGAACCCTTACTTTGCAGGGAAGGGAGGATTCCATGTATGACTGAGTCAGAGCCTATTATCTATGGGACCCTGTCCTCCATGGAGCATGGAAGCCTGTGAGAAGCACCATGGCCAACCTAGTCAGATCCAGAAGTGGCGATAGGAAGTTGATCTGTAGTCACTTCAGGTTCCCCATTCATAGATACAAAAAAAGACTACAAGGGGCTGTGGCCATGGAGCAGCAGGGGTAACATCCAGTTCGGGCTATACTAATTTTAACGAACTTTGCAGAAAGTCATGCAAGATTCTTATCACTGCTGTATTTAAAATGTTAAACTAGGCAAAGTGGCTCACACTTGTTATCCCAGGACTCAGGAGACTGAGGCATCAGGGTTGTTAAGCTCAAGTCCAGCATGGGCTATGTAACCAGGCCCTGTGTGTCTGTCTTTTTGCTTTGGTAAAACATCCTGACAAAAACAACTTAAGGAAGGAAGGGTTTATTTCGGCTCACAGTCTGAAGGTGCCGCCCATCGTGCTGGAAAAGGCCTGGCTGCAGGAGTGTGGGCCAGCTAGTCAAGTTGCATCCAGTCAGGAAGCAGAGACAGAGGAATGATGGTGCTCAACTTTCTCCTTTATTCAACCTACGCTCCCAATGGCGCTGCTCATTTGAGCATCTTCCCACCTCCATCAACCTAACCAGATAATCTCTCACAGACATCCCAGAGGCCCGTTTCCATGGTAATTCTAGAGCCTGTCAAGTCGACAGTCAAGATTAATCATCACACATAGACTCAATGGGCTGTGATAACCCAGGACTGGGAGCTCTGGCCCAGTGTGTGAAGGGACTCGACCTCAGAGTGTCTGTCAATAGTGAAGGGCCTCAGATCGTGGCCCAGCACCCTGCAGAGCAAACACTCCCTCACAGATGGGGAAGAGGGGCCAGGTGCTCACTCACACCCGCACGGCCACCAGGCCTCCCTTCTCACTATCACTCCTTTCCTGGCCTGGGCTCCCAGAGGCAGCCCAGTGAGCTGAGCTGTTCCTCACTAACATGGGCACTACTGTGCTCTGTGGAAAGATGCTAGCATTTCACTTCCAGCACTTTTCACCCTCGTTCCTGGGCCCCTATGTGCCCCAACAGTCCACCACGCCTGTGCACACACAAGCTGCCTATGGTGGACTCCAGCAGCTCTGCCATTTCCGTCCCATGGTCTCTGAGGCTAACTTGCACCCACGGCACCGGCTGGCCATTTCCCCAGGGTGTTGTTCTCTGCCCAGGCTCCTTGGCCTTTGTCAGCCTCTTGTGACAGTTGTGGAACCTTCAAGAGGTGGGGCCTCGCTGGCAGAAGCAGCTCACTGGGCGATGTGGGGAGAAGGCAGGCCTTGAAGGTTATAGCTAGACCCTGCTTCCTGCCTAGTCTGCTTCTGGGTCGGCTGCCATGTGACCATCTCCTTCCTTTCCGAGATCGCCTACTGCCACACCTTCCCACCTCCTTTAAGTTGCTCCTACTCCTCATTACCGAAGCAGGATCTCTCAATCAAACCCAGAGCGCTCTCACATAGCAACACTTATTTCTACTGTCCTTCCCGATTCCAGACACAGTTCTGTGTGCGTCATACCCCTCAAATCACGTGAGCCTCGCAGTGACCCTAGGGGCAGGAGTATGGTCTGCCATTATTCAACTCTGCAGACAAAGAAGCTGAAGCACAGAGCGGCTAAGCAAATTACCCAAGGCCACACAGCCCGCAAATAGTAGAGTTCATGTTCAACCCGAGGCCATCAGACTCCAAGGACACTGGGCCAAGAGACCTAAGTGAACAAACAAGTGCATTTGTACTAGAAGTCACCTGTCACAGCCCTATATTTTAGCATGGCATTGTGAAGGTTCTGTAGCATAATTCCTGGAGAAAAGAAAGTTTTCCAACCGACCTTGGAACCTGAGAGGGAATGATGGAACATTAAGTCATCCTGCCATTAAAATTAAGTTCAATCACCCCTAATGGAATGTCACCTCCAAGGCAGCCATTAAAGCTACCAGCCTAACCAACTGCCAGGCCCCACGTATATCACCATTATCCCTTTCCTCTAATAGCCATTTGCTGGAGGCCGCTAAGGCCCCAGGAGACACTGAGAACAGCTCATCAAAGTCACATGGAGGAGAGAGAAGCCTAATGCTTCCTCCAGTGCTCCACCAGTGGCTCAGGGACATGGAAGGAAGGCACAGGGCACGTACACAGGTGTCCCAGGCTTTGCCCTTTTGCTGCCGGGGCTGAGTGCTCAGGGTCCTTGGAGGCCATGTCATGGTGTGAGCTTGCTAGGTCATCACAAGATGCTGGAGAGGCAGATGCTGTCCTCCAAGGCTATGGCTCCTACCTGCCTGCCTGCCCAGCCTCTGACCCTCAGGAATGTTCACTCTGCCTCAGACTCCTCCAGCCTCTTGGCACACTGGGCTTCCTGGGCTCTGTCTCCTGTTCCTCTCACAGTGGGGAGCAAGTGAAGAAGCCACTTGTCACTTGTGTCCCCTTCACACAGCAGGGAGAAGCAGGCATTGGACACCAGGTCAAACTATGCATGGGGCCTCCCAACTGCTGTTGTTCGCTTTTATTTATTTATTTTTTAAATTGACTTGAATCATCCTCGGTTGCTCTTTCTCCTCATTCACTGAGGCAGGATCTCTCAACCAAACCCAGAGTTCTCTGATATGGTCAGTCTTGCCTATCCAGCTTGCTCTGGAAATCCCCTGTCTCTGCCTTCTGAGGCTGGAATTACAGGCAGGTCACCATGCCCAGCATTTACATGGGTTCTAGGGATTGGAACTCCAGTCCTCACGCTCACACAACAAGTGCTTTAACCACCAAGTCATCTCCCCAGCCTTTACTCTCAACTTTTTCTAAATTAGCATATAAGTAATGGATTTCATTGTGACATTTCATATG
>NW_008349596.1:196684-270141 GCF_000622305.1 Nannospalax galili | reverse complement strand
TATATATATATATATATATATAGTGTTCTTTTTTATTTACTTGTTTTGAGGTATGTAGCTCAGGCTGGCCAGGGACTCACTATGAGCAGAGGATGACCCTGAATTTCTGATCCTCTTGCCTGCACCTCCCGAGCACTGTGATTACACATGTGTGCCACCACACTCAGCTTATACTGCATTTTTATTTACACCTCCACTGCCTTCTCCCATCTAGCCAGTCTCCTGTGTCCCTCCAAAGAGTCCCTATCTGCTTTCATGCCATATATGTTCCATTACCCGTTACTCTCCTGTTCCTCCTTGCCCTCCCTCTAGGCCTCTCCCTCCCCTTCAGGATTCCCCTTCTGCTTTTATTTCCTATGTATACACTTGTGTTAATAGAAATCTAGATTCTGCATGTGAGAAGAAATGTGCCATATGGCTGGCTTCTTGGCAAATTTGTAGGCTTTGGGCCAGTGAAATCTGGACTTTACATTATAACATCTAAAACACAGATAAGGTGGGGAAACTGAGAGTCTACTGGGTCAAAGGAAATGTCCTAAGTGTAGCAGGGCAGGCTGCATTTGCTCAAGAAAGAGAAACTGGAGATCTTCCGAGGTCAGGTTTGTGGCTTGAATTTCCAGCTACAAGGACTATGGACCATGGGAGACTGGGACAAGCCCAGGTGCTGTTGCTCCTATGAAGACCAGACCTAACCTCTTTCCTGGATCACAGTATCCACATCTCCCCTGAGCCCTCCAGACCCAGCCTGGACTTCAGTTTTGCTAAGGTGTGGTTGGTGTTATGCTCTGGCTCTCCTCTTCTGGAATAAGAAGTATGGAACTTTTTTTTTTGGTAGCCCACAGATAAGAGACAGAATATTTTAAAGAGACATTGAAATTTTAAGCAATGCAATTTTTAAAGACTGTAGGACTTTTAAAGTTGTACTATATTTTATATCATGATAGTAACACGAGATCTTGGGGACAAACACGAAAGGAAAGGTTAGAGCTTAATATAATCTTTACGTTTGTGTGTCAAGTTGACAAGGGGTGAATTTGTGATGGTTAGTCTTGGTTGTCAACTTGACATACTTAGGAAAAGGGAACCTCAGTTGAGGAAATTCCTTCGTCAGACTGGCCTTTCTGACCAGTCTGGCCATTTCTTCATTACTAATTGATGTAGGAGGGCCCAACCCACTGTGGGCAATGCCATTCCTAGGCAGGTGGGCCTGGGCTGTATAAGAAAGGTATCTGAGCAAGCCAGGGGGAGCAAGCCAGCCAACAGCATTCCTCCTTGGGCTCTGCTTCAGTTCCTGCTCTGACTTCCTTCAGTGATGGGTTGTGACCTGAAAATGTAAGCTGAAATAAACCTTCCTCCCCAATTTGCTTTTGGTCATGGTGTTTGTCATAGATAGAGATTTAAAAAATAGGACAGTGGGTGCTACCTGGGCCCAAAACAAGGTGGAGATGCTGTGTTGCCCCCGGAGTCTATGACAACCACTTCAACTCCTCCTCTTTTTCTTGGACGAATTATTGAACTTCTGTGGAGCATTATTCTATAAAAGTCATATGTGAGGTATGAATTACCTGACCTGTGCCTGGAAACACACAATAAATGCAATTTCCTTTCCACACACCTGTCCTGGGGATACAACTGCCACGTTCTTCCCTCCTCTCTTTTTATTTCTAGAATACTCCCCTGCAAGACTCAGGGTGGAGGCCACCTCCTCCAGGCAGCGCCTTAGCAGTCTGAGATGGGTGCCCTTCTGTCTCCAGTAGCACAGGGTGCCCACAGGGTGTTGTGGTAGTGATGGCATATTTCTATCCTTCTGTGGTGATCTTTGGGCCAGTAAGGTGGGTCTTGAATTTCTAGAGCTTAGGCAGGGTCTAACTCAAGATAGATTCTCAAAGGGAGCTTGTTGCACAAATAAATCATAAAACTGAATTCTGTTGTCCAATCTGTATTTCCTCATTTGCTCACAATTCAGCATGAAGATTACCCTTCTGGAAATAAACAAGTCCAGAGATGGTGAGATTGAATCAGGTCAGAAAGCAAGGCAAGGGGCAGGGTCTGTGCCACCCTGCCATGCCCGACCTCTGTTCCAACGGCCTCATTCAATGACACGTCTAACTCAAGAAAGGAGGGCGGCCTTCCTGCCCCAGCCAAGTTGTAAAAAGTAACGGCAGGAAACCATGCCCTACTTTCCACCGCATGGTATGATGCCAGCTTGTGGACTTCAGACCAGAAATATCGATAAGCCTAGGAAAAAATGGAGGGCAAAGTGGATGTCTGCTGTGAGCCAGGTCTGGAGTGCCAAAACTGCAGAGTCATGGTGGGTGTCAAAGGTCATCTGGTTTACCCTCTGCCCGCGTCCAAATTAATCCAACAGTGACCCCCCCCCAGGCACCAGAGGGGTCAAATTCCCAAGACCTGATGTTTTAAGTGGCAGAGACAAAATTTACTGCATGATCCTACCAAGAGAGTCATGTTATCAAGAACACACGGGATGCTTCGGATGCATGGTGCACCACCTCGGAGAACACAGAGGCTACACTTGCTTCAGAAGGTTCACCCTCCAGAGGGGCTAAAGGCCTGTTCAACAATGGGCACGATTGAGGACACTTATAATAAGATGATCTGGCTGACAAGGCTGATTATCAACCATGTTTGGATTCCCAGATGTTAGGCAGGGCTTGGTCCAGGGTAGTCTGAAAAAGGGCTTGTCGAACAAATAAATCATAAAGCTGAATTATAAGGGCCATAAGGTGGGCACAAGTGAGGGAACAGAGGCCACATGCAGGAAGTTCCATAGGAAAACTGAACCCTGTCTACAAACGCTCAACAAAATCTGTGAGCTTGATCCCAAACACCAGCTATTAGACGCTATTGGAACAATATGGTTTAGTTCTGTCTCATTTTGTTGTTTTGTGATGCTGGGGCTCAAACCCTAGGGTTTGCCCATTTTCAACAAGAGCTCTACTACTGAGTTACACATCCCCAGCCTTTGTTTTTTTTAGATAGGCTCATGCTAGCCTCAAACTCGTGGAAATCCTCCTGCCTCCACCTCCTGAGTGTTGATATTACAGGCATGCACCGTCACACCCATCTGAGAATCCTCAATGTGGACGGTGTATTGGGTAATAGGAATGAATTACGGTAATGGAGGGGGTTGTTGAATGGCTATAAAACCACTATGTCTGAGGTATGGTCTGTAGAAGTGAAATGGCAATGATGTTTTCAAATAATTCAAGAGAGACAGAGACAGGCAGAGAGAGAGAGACAGAGAGATAGAGATAGACAGAGAGAGATAGAGAGACAGAGAGACAGAGAGTGAGACAGACAGAGAGAGACAGAGAGAGAGACAGAGCAACACAGAGAGAGAGACAGAGAGACAGAGACAAAGTGACAGAGACAGAGAGACAGAGACACAGAGAGAGAGACAGAGAGAGAGACAGAGCAACACAGAGAGAGAGACAGAGAGAGACAGAGAGACAGAGACAAGTGACAGAGACAGAGAGACAGAGACACAGAGAGAGAGACAGAGAGGCAGACAGATGTAGGTGAAACAAGGGTCATGAAATCAGGTAGTACATGGTGCCAGGATTATGCTGCTTTCTACTTCTGAGGAGCTCTGGGGAGTTCACTACGCAGAAGTTGGGTGGCAGATGGAGGAGGCAGGGTTGGGTGGCAGATGGAGGAGGAGGCACTTCTAGCTGGGCCTTGGAAAGGAAGCAAGAACTCCAGATAAGAAAGGGCAGAAATATTTTGGGGGGCTGGGGGTTGGGGAATGGTATCCCTGACCCCACAGAGACCCAGGGGTAGGCCAGGTTAGCTGTGGCTCAGTAACCCCAGTCAGAGCTCCAAACAGAGTTCCCATGGAGAACAAGAGCCTGTGTGGACCTGTTTCTAAGGGATGTGGCAAGTGGTGACAACCAAGATCCTGGCGGAAGATTCCATGATCTCTGAGTTCTGTGTCTGGGCCACGGGAGAATGCTCCACAGCTTTCCAAAACAATCTTTTTGTCCTTCCTGTGCCAGCCCTGACTTCAAGGACAGTCCTCTGTCCACTTCCCAGCTTGCATTCCACCGCCCTCTTCAAGCTATGGGCTCTCTCCGAAGAGCCCACACCCCCAGTGCAGGCATCGCCTTTCCAAATCCCTGGAGCTCCAGTGTTGCCTGGGGAAGGTAGTTTCTACTGTCTTCTTCCAGATCCTCTGCATCTCTGGAGAGAGCAGATTGGAGGAGACTAGTCCAGTGTGGACCAGGAGGTCCCCTGCCCAGTGGGGGCATCCACCTGCCTTCCCCCCAGCTATTCCTGCCCCAAACTTGGGCCTTTGTTTCCATTGCTGTTGCTCTCTTAGTGCGACTCTACCCTTGTCACCTCTCCAGAGGCCAGCTTTCCCTCGGCCTGGGAAAGATGGCGACTAGGGACGTGACACCCGACTTCATCTTGGGGCCTTATTTGCCTCAGGCTTGTCTGGCTTTTCTGAGATCCTACAGCAAAAGAACCTAGGTCTAATCTACTGTATGGCCTTGGCCTTCGCCTGGGGTGTAATTACCACCAAAGCCCTAGAATCATTCAGAAATTGCCTGTGGCAATGTCGGGTGAGCTGGGCCGCTCCCCTCCCACAAACTTATCTCTGCAGCCCTGGTAAACCAACCTCCCAACACTGCAAAACCAGAGAGAAAATATTTACAATGAGAGTTGACCCAAAAAAAGACTTTCACAGGGATCAGCTTGGTCTGACCTCTTCAGACAGATGACTTCAGACAAAGGACACAATCTCTCCGTGCCTTAGGGAGAGGCAGGGCTGGATGGTACATAGAGCAGTGGCCTTGGAGCCACGCCCAGGACTGTGTTTGAATCCTCCCAAGCCTGGGTGTGGAAATAGTCCATCTCAGCTTGTGTTTCCTGGATCCGACCATCCTGCTGACTGTATGGGACTCTAGCTAGTGAGGAGCTTGGCAAAAAGTAGGCGGTCTGTGTCCATTCTTCCCACTCGCGTTCCTCATTGTGTGTGTGTGTGTGTGTGTGTGTGTGTGTGTGTGTGCACATGCATGTGTGGCATCTGCAGGCACATGTGAAGGCCAGAGGTCCACGCCGGGTATCTTCCTCAATCACTTCTCCATCTAATATTTTGAGACAGAGTCACTGAGCCTGAAGTTCACCATTTTGGCTAGACTGGCTGGCCAGAAAGCTCCAGCGAGCCTCCTGTCTCAGCCCCCCATGCCAACAGTGGCTTTCAGGCACACACCTCCACACCCAGCTTTACATGGGTTCTGGGGACCTGAACTGCAGGTCCTCATGCTTGCACAGTAAGCCGTCTACTCACTGAGCCATTGGTAAGGGAGTTAGAGGTAACCATCATGGTCCCTTCCAGTTTGGAATGTCTGCCCGCCTTGGGGAGTACTAGGGCTGTATGTTACTCTCCTTCCTCTACTCAGTTCTGTTCTGGTCCCAGCTGGACTTGTAGAGACAAAGAACACAAGGGGCCTGATGGAGTGTGGACTTACAGCCATTGTGACTTTCAACCTCCTCTGCTCCACCTGCTGGGCCTTTGTCCCATGGCACAAGAGACTTCTGGGACTCTTTCAAGGGTCATTGGTCAGACAGAACTCTGGACTCCTAAGAAACTCGGACCTCAGCCATTGTCCTTGTGGTCAGCATAGCAGATGGAAGTGCCATTCAGCCAGACACTGGGAGACTTACTTGTCACAGGCCAGTGGCTTTGCAGACATCTAGAGCCTCTCAGATGGCAGCCTGCCCTTTCCACTTTTGGGTGGTTGGGAGGGATTTTCTGGTAGAAATGTGGGTCTTGTGAAAGTGTTTGGGAGGTATGAACCCCTGGAAAGATGGGGGGGGTCTTATGGTGACTCCAAGCCAGACCTTTAGGTTTGGACCTTCATTTGCTCCTGCGGTCCTTCTCTTGAAGCATCCCAGGTAGATGGCCCTCCTCAGTCACTGTTCTGGTTAACCTAATTATCAACCCGGCACAACCCAAAGTCATCTGGTATGAGAAGCCTCAACTGAGGGATTTCCTAGATCAGATTGGTCTGTGGGCATGCCTGTGAGGGACTGTCTTGATTATTAATTGATGTAGGAAGGCCAGCCCACTGTGGGTGGTATCATTCCTCAGGCAGGTGCTCCTGGGTTGTATGAGAAAGCTACGCATGAGTCTGTGAGTGAGCCAGCGGGCAACGTTCCTCCACGGTTTGCGCTTCAAGCTCCTGTTTGAGCTCTTGCCCTGATGTCCTTCAGTGATGGACTGTGATCTGAAGGTGTAAGCCAAACTCTTTCCTGCCCTAAGGTCCTTTGGTACTGGCACCTGTCGCAGTAACAGAATGGAAGTAGAACACCTTACAAACACTAAGACTCTTTTCACCTAAGCAATAAAACGTAGCAAAGTGGCCCGTCACCTTTCCATGGGAAACCAGCATATATTCTGTCCCCTGTCACACGCTCATGACCTCTAAATGGGTGTCCTCAGGTCCCCTTCACCCAATTTATTCCTACCAGGCAGAGTACCATGAATCATACCATTTTCTTCCATTCTCAAACAAGTGCAGCCTGCACAAGAGCACATGTGGTCACTGGGGGGGGGTCTAGGCAAAGTGGGGCCTCTGTAGCCCAGCCAGCTGGCCACACTGGGTCACCTCCGCATTGAGGCCCCTTTAGACATCAGCAAACTCAGGCAGGTGTGAGCCTTTGTTTCAGGGCCATGAAAGGATGTGGGTTTCAAGGTGAGAGCCAGGACTTGGGGAGCTGCTGCCCAGTATACTGATCAGTCCTTCTTGAGGGGACACAACTTTTCATAGCCCTGGCAGATCACTTACTCAATCACTACGTAGCCCGTGCTGGTCTTGAACTCTTGGTAATCCTCCTGCTTCAGGGTCCTAAGTGCTGGGATTACACATGTGAGCCACCACATGAAAAGTTGACCACTGATAGTATCAGCATATGGCACTGCCTCCCCTTATCCAGCGCTGGCCTTGAGAAAGCTAAGCACACTGAGGCACTTTCCTAGCTCAGAGTTCTTAAGGGCTGTTGCAGCAGAGCCAGGGAAACAAGGTGGACACACACAAAGACACATACACACACACACACACACACACACACACACACACTCATGCATGCGCTCACACATGTGGGCATAGACCATGGATCTGGAGGCATTTTGACCTTTTCTCCTCCCCAGCTAGGTGGTCATTTTGTGGTTTTCTAATGAAGCTTCCAAAGTAACAAGCGTGTCCCTGAACACTCACAATTGTCAAAATTCATCACCAAGTTGCTTCCTCAGCAGAACAACTTCAGATCACCAGGAGGAGAGCACAGTCCCATTTCACAGCTGGGCCTACCAAGTCGAAGTAAGGAAAGACACTCAGATCTTTAACTGGGCCTAGTGAATAAGACTCCTTCCAGAGACTTCCAAGCCTTTTGATACATTGGCCCAGCCACACACTGCTGCTCTTGGTGGGGGTCAGCTTTGGTCTGTTCTGGGGTCATCTTTTGACATCATCTATTTCCAGGCTATACATACACTAAAATTAAACATGACTCTGGCAGTGATATTACTAGGATGTTACAGAGCCACACTGAGATCAATTCAGAGCAGAGGTCCACTATGACCTTATGGGACAGACTGAGGAAGCCGTGACCCAGAAGGCTGGGGCAGACA
Source organism: Nannospalax galili (assembly GCF_000622305.1). Classification (NCBI taxonomy): domain Eukaryota; kingdom Metazoa; phylum Chordata; class Mammalia; order Rodentia; family Spalacidae; genus Nannospalax; species Nannospalax galili. The sequence goes on along the minus strand of NW_008349596.1, from coordinate 262,487 downwards.
GACACCCGAGGTCACAGAGCAGTTCCCAATTATTGTCTGCTGTGACACTGTGTCTGTTCCACTGTCACTGGACAGACAGCCCAGCACATCCCATGTGGAGTACAAGTGCCAGGAGAGGTGACTGTCACTGTTGACCCAAAGGGGTAGAGAAGGAGACCCTGGATCAAAGGAGCTTAACAATGCTGAATACCAATGGCTCTCAAACATTTTTTGGTGTCAGAGATCTCTGTCGTTAAAAACTATCAGGAACCCTAAAGAGCTTTTGTTTTTCAGCACTTGTTGCCAGGAAATTAAACTGAAAGTTTAAAACTGTTTGCTAAGCTGGGCAGGGTAGTTAATACCTGTAATCTCAGAACCTGGTAGACGCAGATAGGAAGATGCAAAGTTCAAGGACAGCCTTGGATACATAGCAAGTTTGAGGTTGGTCTGGGCTACAGGACTTCGAAATAAATAGAAAAGAGAAAGACTGCCACCAGCTTCAAACCCTCCCCCACCCCAGATGTTTTCTGCTAATTTATTTTAAACTAGCAATAATATAACATGTTAACATACATTATACATTTGGGGAGGGAATGACTATTCTCCCCCACAAAAATACTTAGTGAAAAGAATGACTTTGTTCTGCGTGCTGGAAAATCTGTGGCTGACTAGCTGGCTGTATCTCCACTAGACTCACTCCACTGAGCTACCATGTCACCTCTAGAAAATTCCACCGTGTGCTTGTTACGGAGTGAGATGATACAGCATTATGGAGAAGTCATCAGCCCAGACAGATCTGACCCTAGTCCTCTGCAGAGAAGGCTGGTGGCCCTGGTGTTCTCTACGACTCTGGGGAGAAGCCTGCTGACCTGCCTCTGCAGCGGGCCGTGGATGTCACAAGGAGGTGACTATGTGTGCAAGGAGCTTAAGGGCCAGGGACTCATCCCCCGGGACAGAGCATTTAAGTGCATCGTACAGGCTAAGACAGTGGCAGATGAAGGGGACCAGGAGCAAGTGGGGGGATCCTTCAGGAGGAAACGGACAGCAGCAAAAGCCCTGAGAAAAGATGAGGAAGTGCAGGAGAGGCTCGGGAGGGACAGCTGCACAGACCCTGCTGAAGGGGAGAGCAGGATCTTGGGGTTACCCCAAAGCCAAGAGAATTTTTCCCCCAGTGCAATACGAGGCTTGAAGGGGCTAGGCTGAGAACAGCACAGTCCAAGTTTCCTTTTAGACAGGTCACTGAGCAGGAGGGCACCTAGATGAGAGGCCAGTGGAGCAACTGTTCTAGAACATTCTGGGTCTGTGGCTGTATGGGCCCCAAGGGAAGACATCATGCAGACATTGTGCCCATGCTTCTCAGTTATACTTTTGGGCCCCTGCAAGGGGGCAGCTTCTTGTACATGCTCCGGGGCCCCCAAATACTGGCAAAGACTCCCAGAGTAAAAGGTCTCCAGACACATGGAGTGTGGAACCGGATACACTCTGTGCTTCACCCAAGACAGAGGAGCAGCAGGCCTGCACGGGAGAGAGGGCAAGCGCAGGTCCAGTGCGATCTTTCCCAATCCCCCACATAGCCATGGAGAGCCAGGATGCTGGAGAGATCATTAGGCTTGTCCCTACGCACCCCCTGGTGCTAGAGTTAGCACAGCTTATGCATGTGTAAGACACCAAAGAGACCCACAGGGACGCTCCTGGGAGCCTCCCTTCCTAGCTCAAGAAACCAGTAAAACTCTGCACAGTCCTGCAGCTTCTGATGCCCTGTTCCTAACATCCCAAGGCACTAACGCCTGGCTCCTAGGCCACTTGGCCCTAGGCTCTTTCCCTGGCTACGTGAGTGGCATTGGGCACAGGTGTGTAGACAGCCAGCCGGCCAGCATGTCTGCTCCAAGCTAAGGCCCAAATGGCTTTGCATGTTCTCACTGGATTTGTGCTTTGTTTTTGTTTGTGAGACAGAGTCTCAGTTAGCCAAGGCAGGTCTTGGCCTTGAAGTCCTGATCCTCCTGCCTCCACCTCCCAAGTGCTGAGATTACAGACTCACCTACAGACCCATGAAAGTAAACATTGGCTGTGCCTGCCTCTGCCATGTTTGCAGCTGCTCATTACCTCTCTCTCTCTCTCTCTCTCTCTCTCTCTCTCTCTCTCTCTCTGACTGGGAGCTGAGAGGTGCACATCTGTATGTGAGTGCATGGATGTGCACTCATGTACCTGTAGACAGAGAACATGGGTGTCATTCCTCAGGCATCACCCATATTTCATAAGGCAGAGTTGGAGCTGGCTTGGAATTCACCAAGTTCTGTGATGGCTTAGCAAGCCCCAGAGGCTCTGTCTCTTCTTCCCAGCACTGGCATTATAAGCATACACCACCACTCCTGGCTTTTTGCATAGGTTCTGGGGATCTAAATCAGGTCCTCGTGCTTGCAAAGCCAAGCCCTTTACAGACTGTGCTGTCTCCCCAAATGTCTTATCTCTAAAAGCCTAGCACAGAGCACTTACCTGATATATGTTTCTGGAACATCTGAAGACTACCCAGGTGACAGGTGCATAGCCGACTATCCCAGGAACCAGACAAGCTTCCCACGACCTCCAACCCAGGGATCATGAAAACTCCCCACCTAGCACTTCAAACATGAGCACATTCATGGGTCAGACCAGACCTCCACACGGGTAGGCAGGTTGGAAAGTGGACTGTTTGTGGTCATCCCTCCCCTGAGCTTGTCCTTGGCGCCCCTCCCAGGTTTCAGAGGCAAGCAGTCACTCTTAGAAGCTGACTGTGACCCTTAGTTTGCCATTCTGTACCTCAAATTGCCCTTAAGCTCTGGGACAGTGGCTTTGGAGAGTATCATACACGTTTACCTTTCCAGTGGGATAGTGAGTGTTCTATGAGGGCTGCAATGGTCAAAAGCAAAAAGAAGTGAGGAAACCAGATCTGTCCTGTTGAGAAACAGGGTTGCTAACCAGCTGCATGCCTGACATCCCAGTATATCAATACTCAACAGCTCTGGGGAGAAAGGCAGATACTCCTTGCTAACAGCCAGGGGTATGTAGTGGGGAACATAGGGCCCATAAAAGAAACAAGTCTAATGGAGTGTGTGGGTGGGAAGGTGGAGCCTGCAGATGACCAGTCATTCACAACAGTCCCATAGCATGAGGACTCAAGGCCGCAGGCCCACTGCGTACAGGGAGACCTTAGCTAAAGGTCAGCAGTCCAGCCCTGGAGCAAGGTGGGCAGGCACTTGTTGAGGTAGAGGATAGCAATGGCTCCTTTCTCCTTCCTGTGTCTTCCTGGATATCTACTGTGCTGGGTAGCTGTAGCTGTCAACTTGGCATACCTGGGAAGAGGGAACCTCAGTCAGGGAATGTCCTTTATTAGATTGGCATGGGGGCACGTCTGTGAGGCATTTTCTTGATTGTTGAGTGATGGGGGTACTAACCCAATGTAGGTGGTGCCACCCCTAGGCAGGTGGTCCTGGTTTGTATGAGAAAGCAGAAAGCAGACTGAGGCCCAGTGTGGTGGCACATGTCTTTAATCCCAGCACATCAGGAACCAGAGGCAGTCCAACTTGGTGTACATAGCAAGTTGTAGGTCAGCTACAGGGAGACCCTGTCTCAAAGAAAATAGAAGGCTGAAGGAAGGAAGGGAGGAAGGAAGGAAGGAAGGAAGGAAGGAAGGAAGGAAGGAAGGAAGAGCACTGGTCAGAGCAAGCCAGCAAGTAGAGTTCCTCCATGGGCTGTGCTTCAGTTCCCGGCTCTGGGTTCCTGCCCTGAGCTCCTGCCCTGGCTCCCATCCATGATAAACTGTAAGTTGTAAGGTGAAATAAACCCTTTCCTCCCCAAGCTGGTGTTGGTCAGTGTTTTATCACAGCAACAGAAAGTAACTAGGACATCTACTCACAAGAAATACAAGTGGGAGCAGGAGTCCCTGCCTCCCCTGGAACATCCGGTACTATTAATAGAATCAAGACCACGTCTCTGAGTCCCCAGAGAGCTGGAGAGTTGTGACACCCCACGTTCCTGATCCCTGAATCCTTACTGGGCTTCATGTTCTGAAACTCAGCAGTAAGGAGACCTTGACTCTTGAAGATAGCCCCACTATTTTGGGAAACTAAGGAGAGTACTTCTAAAGATCTCTCTCAACTGAAGGACAATCTCTAGGTCTATCAAAGGAAATAATGAAACAAACCTTGGCATTTGCTCCTGGTTGAGGACTCCTGTCTGCTGTGTGTGTGTTTGTATGTGTACACATGCACATGTATGGAAAACAAGAGATCAATGTTAGATACGTCCCTTAATTTCTTTCCACTTTATTTATTTATTTTTTTGAAAAAAGATCTCTAACTGAGCCTGAAGCTCGCTGATTCAGCTAGACTGACTGGCCAGAGAGCCCCAGAGATCCTCCTGTCTCTGTCCTATTCCCATTCCTGGTACTGGGGTTACAGACATGTGTCACCATGCCCAGCTCTTGTGTGGGCTCTGGGGATTGAACTCAAGGTCTTCATGCTTACATAGCAAGCACTTTTCTGACTAAGCCAGTTCCCCATCCCCTGTGCATGTTGTTTATTTTTTAAGCCAATAAATAGTACCTATCTAGTGTCTGTTTGGATAGAGTGAGCTAGTCTTGACTTGTGAGATAAGCAGATGGCTCTGTGCAGTATGGTTACCCAGTCAGGCAGAGAATGGGTGCTGAGAACACCATCTTGTTAGGCTATTGGTTTAAACTGAGCACCTCACAGAGGCCAGGCAGAAATGCACGCATGATCCCACCTTATAGAGGAACAGATCCCTGAATTTAGTCTTCATGCATGTGTGTTGTTACCCCACAACCCTGGCTTCTCCAACAAAATGCATTCTGTTGTGGGTTTCAGAGACTGCACCCTGTCAGTGAGGCTCCTGGGCATCCCATTCTTCCCATTCACCAAGAGCCTTGAGGTCACTCTGGGCTCAGAGAAACCCGTTCCCTTTTGTTTTGGTTGTGTTTTGATGCTGAGTTCCAGGCGCTGGGAACCAAATGACATCATGTGAGAATGAGATCCAAGCCCTTCTTACCCGCTGGCCTGGTGTCACACGGCAGATGTTCGGCGGATGAAGTCATCCACAGAAGAGTTAGGCAGGAGGCTATCATCTCCTGTAAAAGCGGGACTATCCGTCCCACAGGGGGAAGCTTTGCAAGTGGAAATGAAGAACTCGGTGACATTTCCATTTAAAGCTCCAGTAACTCGCAGGTGATGTTGAAGGATGTTTGGCACACATAGAGGCCAAGGAGAAGACAGGATGGAGATTAACCCCTTAGTTTCCATGCTCAATTAGCCTTAACCTTCTCTGTTAGAAATAACAGCAGAAGGCACCCTCCTTCAAAAGGGGACGTAAGGTTTCCTTGCTCTGTGATCAAAGGCGAGGCTTAGTCATAAATCACAGATGTTCAAGAACATCTTGTATGATGTATCTACTCTTCTGATCTTCCATGTAATAAGAAAAATATTGAAGTGTTAATCTGATGAAAAATAAGCATGGGGCCTGATGGATAACAGGCTGTCCTGTTCTTGCAGAGGACCCAAGTTCAGTTCCCATTACCCACACTGGACAGATTACAACTTCCTGTAACTCCAGTTCTTGGTGATCCAACCCCTCTAGTCTCCACAGGCATCCACAGTCATATGCACATGCCCATGTACAGACACATGTTCACAAACACATAATAAAAAAAATTATTCTTAAAGAAATCAGCATGGAGCTCCTATATTGGGTTAAGCTTGGGCCTCAAAGAACTTACAAGTGGTACAAAAGAAAAGCAGACACACTCAGGGTAGAGCAACCAGGAGAATGGAAGCAACACCTCCCTTCCTGGGGCATCTGGGGTCGTCTTGAGGCTTAGCCTCTTGGCTTCAAGTTGTGCATCCTTTAGTTAAGAAGCCTAAGTCATATCCAGCCACACCATGCTCTGACAATCTCAAGATGCTCAATAGGACAGATGGCCAAGCCCCAGTACATGTGTGACCTCCTGGGACAGCCATACCAGTACTGAGATGGAATGTTATGGGGTGGGTTTAGGAGAACACAGAGTAAGGACCCACCAGTCATCCCCTCACGTACAATGCTTATTGACTACGTTTCTTATCACTATAATAAAATACTTGACAGAAACATCTTAAGAGAGGAGAACCTTGTTTGGACTCATGATTTCAGAGGGTTTTTGGTTCACAGTAGGTGGAACATAGCACGGGGAGCATCACAGTCTTCACACAGCAGCTGACCAGCAAAGAATGTGAGACTGGATCCAGGAGTGGGTAGAAACTCACAGTGAAAAAGAAACTCACTGTGGCCTGCTTCTGTCACCTAGGCCCCCACTTCCTAAAGACTCCATAGCCTTTGAAACAGTCAGAAACTGGGAACCAAACTCTTAAAACACAAGCCTGTGGGAGACATTTCAGACTCAAACCCTGACTAGGGCATATGCCTCAAAAGTCCCAGGGGATACTTGAATAATACAAAACTTTGTATAGAATATGCCCTTTCTTGAGTTGGGTGTGGTGGCACATACCTGTAGTCCCAGCACTCGGGAGGCAGAGACAGGCAGATCTCTGTGAGTTCAAGGCCAGCTTGGTCTACATAGTGAGCTCCAGGCCAGCCCCCACTACAGGGAGACCCTGTTTCAAATACACACACACACACACACACACACACACACACACACAAATATGCCCTTTCTTATACATACATACATACATCCCTATCAATCAAAGTAGGGGATTAACGACGATCACCAAAAAAATAAATAAATAAAACAAATATAAGAATTCTCTCTCTCAAAATATCTTCATGTATTATGATTATCTGTTTTCTTATGATAATGGGGGATAAGCCCACAGGACAAGATGAAGTGAGCCACACAGCTGCTGTGACATAGACTTGGGTTATTATGTAAAGGCAACTTGAATACAAATACTGCAAAACCACAACCGTTGCTCTGATAACCAGGATGGCCACCGAGTGGCTAATGGGTGGGCAGCTCCTGCCAAGTGGGCACTCAGGATAAAGGAATGATCCACGTGACAGGTGGGCTGGAATGAGCTCAAGATTTCACTATGCCACTCAGAACAGCATGCAATTTTTGAAAATGAACTGCTCATTTCTGGAATTTTCCACTTAATGTTTTTGGACTATAGAAGTCCTTGAGTATCTGAAACTACAAAGATCAAAGCCACAAAAGAAGGCAGACAACTACTGTCAACAGAAAGAGTCTGGGCAGAACAGAGATTGGAGAACGGGGACGTGTTAGGGGTGGAAAGGAAAAGTCAGGGATTAGAGCTATGAAGACCTACAGAACCTCTTAAAGGAATGGGCTTTGGCCAGACCAGGAAGGTAGACCCTAAAGAAGTTCAGTCTCAGGCTGAGCCCTTCACCAAACCCAAGTCATCAGTCTGTGACAAGGATTAACTGTAAGGGTAGATTTTCTCTAGACTGTATTTTAGGTGATGTTCACGATAATCCCTACAGGATGTATCTTAGGTGATGGACTGTATTTTAGGTGATGTTCACGATAACCCCTACAGGATAGAGTGGGGTGCATTTACCCTTTTCATGAGTGGAATATGGTCTGTGGTGGTGTAGGACTGGGCCACAGTCAGCATTATTTGGCACCTTCCTGTCATGTGTCTTTAAGGCCTCAAGTTGAACTGAATCCAAAAATGCAGATCTTTTCTGAGTCTTCATATTTTCTAAAAATGACTGAAGCAAGACATCAAAATACTCTCCAAACACAACTGTATTTTCCTTCAATTCTGGGACCTTCTACAGAGAAGACCTCAGAGGGCCCTTTGCCTGTAAGAAGGGCAAGCTCCCAAGGTCAGCCAGAAGAATATTCATTCTGAGGAGGTCAGCACTCCAGCTTAAACCCTGCTGCTTTGCTGTTTTTCTTCCAACACAGGACATAAAATAAATCAGGATTGCAGAAATGCCCAACTTTAAGACGAGGTTAAAAAGCACACTGACCACTGGACGTTTCCTTCTGGAACCATGTACTCTCAGAAGCTGTAGAGATGAATCTATAAAAGGACGCAGAATGTGGGCCAGAAGGAACCCTAAAGAATATCCAGTCTGTGCTGAGAAGATGGTTCAGTCAATAAAGTGCTTGTCTTGCAAGCATGAGGATCTGAGTTGTCTCTGCAGAACCCACATAAAAAGCCAGGCATGGTGGTGCTTGCACTAACTGCTAGGCACTAGAGTACCTGAATCAGTGAGCTCCACACTAATGAGAGACTGTATCAAAAAGCAAGGTGGTGGCTGAAGAGATGTCTCAGACCCTTGGCTGCTCTTGCAAAGGACCTGGGCTCAGTTCCCAGCACCCACATGGAAACTAACAACTGTCTGTAACTACAGTTCCAGGGGATCCAATGCCTTCTTCTGGCCTCTGTGACCGTTGCACAACAAAGATGCACTTACATACATGCAGGCAAAACACCCATAAACATTGAAAAAATGATGATAAAAAATCAAGGTGGATGGCACCTGAAGGATGATACCTGAAAACGGCCTGTGGCCTACACACACAGACAGACACAGACAGAGAGAATCCAATCCAAAAGGTGTTCAAAGACATAGGAGCCTGGAGGCCTGGAGACTGGAGAGGGAGCCACAGGCACACAGCTCCTGTTGACACCCGCCCAAGTGGGTCTCTCCCTGGAGTCTCCTGAGGACTAGATGCTGTGTCGATGGTTCCCTCCTTTGCTTGTGTGGGCATGCTTATTTAAACACAACTCACATGCCCCTTGCCCTCCCAGAACTGCCTCAAAACCACTTGGCCAAATGTCCTTGTTCTGAAGGGACAGAAGTAAGTCCCATTGCTCAATCTGGTGACATAAGTAAACACGAATTCAAAGAACTCAGCGCCAAGGTTTCTGGGTTTGAGGAACCATCCTGCCAAGGACTTATCCATCAGGATGTGAAGCGGAAGGACTCATGAAGAATAAACATAGCACAGCAATAAATCAGGAGACAGAGAAGGAATTTCAGACACAGAAGTCCTTCCAGGAGGCTGTCTCTAAGAACTGGGTTTATGGAACTGTAGGAGAGGGAGGCTCAGATTTCCCATGAAGCAGAAAGGAAAAAAGGCCTCACAGCTCAAGTATAGATGGCAGAAGTCACAGAGCAATTGGTTATGCCACCAAAATGAGTTTTAGAAGATAGCCAGAGATGTGAACACAAACAGCATATGCTTAGGATAGGTTTCCTCAGCTAGCTGCCTTTCTAGCATCTTCTAAGCACTGACACAGTCTTGACAACCATGTCTCCATGGTTGTTTATGTATACATTGGGGCCTGTGGTGACCTTCCCAGGAGACTCCCATAATCACCAGCCATTTGAAATCTAGGGAACTGAGACTCTGGGGGGGGGGGGGGTTTACACAGCACAGGCCACACAGCTGATGGGCATGGTGCCTTTCTATCACCAGATGTCCCTCTGGGTGAGGGTGACTGCTAGTTCAGTGGTCCCATGGAACTCCAGGGACAACCATAGTCGTGGCCACTGGGAAATGGTGGCATCTGTAGGAGACACTCGCAGCTCACTGCCAGAGGCCTAGGGATTCCCTACCACTTGCTCCCACCACCATGTACCCCATCAGCACCTGGGTCTTAACCCATTCAAGGGCCTATCCCAAGGGACACTAAGACCAGCTGAGAGCCATGTGAAAAGTAGAAAGCACTTTCTGACTTGCAAGTCCCTCCATATCCTTTTTCTCTTCTGAGCCTGGCATGCAGTGGTGACTTACCCTGTGTTATCTCTCTGTGGATAAAAGGGAAGCATGTGATGAGACAGCAGGGTCGGCTGGCAAGTGGGGTCCACCCTGGGGAACAGCATGTGAGTGGAAGTAAAGGCATTGCCGTAAAGTCCAAAAAGAGGAAATCAGAAAGCGTAGGGTGGCCACTTTGTTTCTCTGAAGTGTCCCCATGTACCCTGCTGCTACACTCCATTAGTTTGCATGGACTCTGCAGGCTGGTGACCACTGCCTGGATTCTGAGAAAGCAGGTGATTCTTTTTGACATGAAAACATGCTGTTCCTAAATGCAGCCCAAGCCTGTGAGTGCAGCAGTCACAGAAGACACCAAAGGGACATGACCTAGTGGTACTGCCTCGGGGACCCTCCCCAGACAATGCAGCTGCATCAACAGCAGCCTAGGAAGAAGCAAGATGCCCAAGGGAGCTGGACGACAGAGCTGAGCTTCCCTCAGCTGGGCTGGAAAGGAGCCACTTCTCATGCTCAGGATGAAACAATGCTGAGATATTTCTTTGTCCCCGTGGAGGCTTCCACTGAATAACAGCTGTCAACTCAGGAAGACCCCTGAGTCCCGTCCAAGCCTTTCTTCTTCACAACTGTTCCTTTACAAACATTATATTGCTCTTTTCAGCAAGGGCAAAAATAAAGGCATGCAGGATTCCAAAGGTTGGGATATTTCTGAGTGTGCCTTTGTGCTAAGCTTTGACCTCTGAGAGGTCAAAGGAAGGTTTTACAGCCAGAAAATAGCACTCTCAAGTACTAATATATTGTTGGAGGGGGATATGGGGATGCCTTTTGCTACCTAGAAGGCTGCTTTGGTCTTTACCAAAGTTGATAAAATAAAAAGTTTCCAGGCTGGAGAAGATCAGTGGTTAAGAGCACTGGCTGCTCTTGTAGAGGACCCAGGTTCGGTTTCCAGCACCCACTGCTGGGTAACTACTGTCCTTAACTCCAGTTCCAGGGATCTCACTCCTATTCTGGCCTCCTTGGTCATTGCATATATGTGGCACACTTACATACACGCTTATAAAACTCTCGTATACATACAATAAAAACTAAATCAAAATTTAAGATAAATGGTTTCCAGGGACTATGAGAGGAAGAGAAGTCAGTATTTAATGGGGACTGGAAATGTTCCCCCAGTGGCTAATGCATTTGAACTCAAGGTTCCCAGTTAGTGGTGCTGTTTGGGGAGGGGCTAGAAGCAATGGGCAGGGCTTGAGGGCATATCCAGGTCCCACTTCCTGGTCTGAGCTCTTTTCCTCCTGGTTGACACTGTGTAATAAGCACTCAGTTTACTCTCCTACCACCACTTCTTCCCACCATGATGGACTGTGTCCCCTGAACTGTGAACCAAAATCAGCCCTTCCCCCCTTCAGTTGCTTCTTCCCGATGTTATGTCATAACAACAAGAAACAGAACTGACATGGGGGTCAAGTTTCAGTGTGGAAAGATGAACAAGTTCAGTTTGGCAAGGCTGGTGGTAAGGATGAAGAGCTATGTGAAAATTTCATGTTATGTATATTTTACCATAACAAAAACCATGCAAAAAAGTTTCAATAAATGTTTTTTAAAAAACTCATCAACACGTTGTGAAGAACCTAAAAGGTCTCGCAAGTTTATCATGTTTTTCAATTTAATGCCGAGGATTAGCCCTCTCAACCCTATCTGTTTACTAATTCTGTATTCCGAGGACCTGGTTGCCGCCCACTTTAGGAGCACCAGGCACCTGGGTTCCTGGGGCTCACACGCCAGCCAGACCAGGTCTGTGTCTGAGCTATACTATCTCTGCTCCTCTTAGACCGTGTGCTGCACTTCCTGATACTCTGTACATCCTGACCTTTCACTGCACTACAGTTAGCACAAAGTGTTCTAGTGACGCATCTACAAGATCATAGGGAAAAGTTAAGACCAGTTCTAGGTCTGGACTCATCGGCCAAATCTCTTGATGTTGTCAGTCAGCTGGTTTCAGGCAAATTGTTTTTAAGTAAAAGCATTTGGCCAGCACCAGCACTATGGGCTGGCGAGCCCTTCATCCCTCACTCACCTTCTGAGACTCTCTGGCATTGCTCAGGATGGAGGATGAAACCAGAGCCAGGGCAGTTGCTGGAAGGACCTCTGCTTTCTATTTCTGGACGCTTTCCTGCCACTTCTCCACTGCACTTGTGAGTCACTCCCCTAGAGTTATTCTCCTGGGACCCATGTGCTGTCCTGTCTTTCCCTTACTCTGAGGCAAACCCCAAAACAATAACAACGAGCTAAGCGATTGCCTGGCACATGATTATCCCATCACTTATGACTGGCCCAAGAGTCCTGCAAAATTTCCTGTCTTCTTGAGAGATGAGAGTACTGAAATTCAGAGATGTTAAGTAACTGCCCAGACCACACAGCCAGTGAGCAGCAGAACCAGGACCAACGTCCTCCTAGTGCGAAGCCTCACTACCTCCAAAGACACAAGGAACCACACTGCACAACCTGCAGACCGCTCAGCAGGTTGAAGAGTGTCCTTTCCAAGTAGCTGGGTTAGCCTGAGCCTCTTCCAGGCAGTTCAGTAGGGGGCTCTGGCAGTCCTTACCACTTACATGTGCTCGGGTGGGGCAGGAGGGACTAGTGAATCTGGTCAGTTTCAGGGACTTCCTGAAACTATTTAGTTATTTCCTGTGCTTAAGGATCTTCCCTGCAGGATGGTGTGGTTCATCTCCCCTTAGAACACTATTATAGAAGCTAGAGAGATGGCTTAGCAGTTAAAAGTACTGGCTGCTCTTACAGAAGACCAGAGTTCACATCCCATCACCCACACAGTGGCTAACGAACATCCATAGCCTCTTCTGGCCTCTGCAGGCATTGCCCACACAGGCGCATTTACATACACGTAGGGAAAACACTCATACACATAAAATAAAAATAAGTAAAATATAGTTAAGAACATTTTGTTGTCTCACCTTCCTCTAGAACATTCTGTTTATCTCCCTTTGGATATCCTGTTTACTTCCCTTTTAATATCTTGTTGTTTTACTTCCTTTTTGACATCCTTGCATCTTAAGGAGTCTCCCTCAAAAGTCCAATGACTTATAGGAAATTTCTACACAAAACTCTGCCTCCTCAGCATGGGAATTACAAGCATGTGCCACTATGGGATTCTTACATGGGTTCTGGGAGACAAACAGGTCTTTGCACAAGCACTGCAGTTTGCTGACTGAGCTATCACCCACCAGTTACTTTTGCATTGTTGTGACAAAAAAACCTGACAGAAACAGCTTATGGGTAAAAGTTTGTTTGGGTTCACAGTTTCCTAGGATTGCAGTCTATCATAGTTGAGAAGGCTCGGAGGCATGGTCTCTGGTGGTGCGGACTTATGGTGGAGATGGTTCACATGGCAGCCTGCCAGGAAGCAGGGAGGGGGAAGAACCAGGGGTGGGAATCACTTCAAAGACCCACCACTAAATGACCTGCTCCCACCAGCCATGCCCACTTCCTGCAGGTTAAGAGGCCTCTCAAAGTAGCAGTATCAGTTGCACAACAAGCATTCTAATTATGAGCCCATGGGGGACATTTCAGATTCAAACCACAGCATAAGTATTTGGGTTTTGGGAAACTCTGGGTGGCTCCATGAGATGCTGTCTTCAGAGAGGATCGAGGTCATTGGTAAGCCCTGATGGTGTGGTAAGTACCTGCACCTGAGAACACTCAGGAACAGAAGCTGACACAGTGCACTAGGCCCAGTGCCATCCGTGCTAGCTGCCCAGAAGCATCCCATCCAGAAACACCGGGAGCAGAATAACCATAAGCCACATGAAGGACAGCAACAAGTCCCTTGAAGAGCCCAGGTTAGAGCATCACCACACCAAGTTTCCTAACACCAGAGCCAGAGGGTGCAAGAAGCTGTCCATGCATTCTCCAGGATGGTGCTGATCTGCCTGGATGCCAGCCCCATGGATGGAATGTGGCCCACAGCATGATCAGACAGCCATGTTCCTCTTTGTCACCGAGGCCTTGGCTGGGCCCTCTGTTGGAAGAAAAGTCAAAGTGGCAGATAGCATCTGTGACAGGAGAACATACCACACAGAGGCTGCACTTACTGGCCCAGGGAGGAAGACGAGCAGGCTCCAAGGAGCCCTGGTCTAGCCCCTTGTCTGTGTAGAGGATGACTTTGGTGTGTCCTGTCCCAAAGCCCTTTCTCTCCTGTCCAGTCCAACCATCATCACCCAACCTCAGCTGGCAAAATGTGCCAAGCCTCTCTGGTTCTCCAGTTTAGACCCCCTCCTGAGTCACTAGAAGCCAGGATACAGAACCAGGCAAGAGAGAAGCCCTCAGAAGATAAGCTTTGGAAAGTATCTCCAACTAAACTTCTACCTGTATGCTCCGATACATACTGTGCACCCAAACCCTGGGAGTGAGGGCTGTGGACTGAACCCCACACCCAGGGTTCCCACACAGCATGCATCAGAGTTTGACAATGCATCTCATGTAGGTTCCAGGTAGACACTGGCCCTGGAACTTCATTTTGAGAACCACTGGCCTAATTATTCAAGTGAGGACACTGTTCTAAATAAGGGTGTGAGAACCAAACACGTCCACGGGCCCAGACGTCACTGTCTTTGATGTTCACAATCCTCCTGCCTGGCAGGAATGACAGTTTTCACTTCTTGGTGTGTGTAGGGAGGGAACCTGGATATGCACTTTGGAGAGTGGTAAAGTTGCCTGTGGGCCTCTTCCTACTCACAGGAGAGAGAGGAAAAGTACACACCACCCACTCATTGTCTGTGACACCCATACTCCTCCTCATACCAACCATCTAAGGGAGAGTTCAGAGAGGTTAAGTAACTTGCCCCAGACTGTACCCCGACAAGAAACTGAGGGGTAGGACTTGAACTTGGGGTCCTCCGGAAGATGCATTTTGCAGCCATCTTCTAACTGCCCTCAGAGTCTAGAGCTCAGAGTGGATTATAAAAACCTCTGGTCCTGATTCCCATTAGGACCCACAATATGTCTGTTCAGTGAGTGACAGCCAGCCCAAACTTGAGGCTCCATCCTTTATGGGTCAACAGAGAGTTCTGTTGGGCAGAGACTCCACCCAGAGCTCTCTCTGGCACACACAAGCATGTTTTTAATACCCTAACACCTTCCCACCAATGAGAAGCTTATCAAGGTAAGACTATTACCTGATCCATGTGGCTTTGAGGTAGCTGTGACCAAAGACAGACAAAAGATCCCCACCTGCTTCCCTCACTGGACCCTGGCAGGTGCTTTGCAGCTCCCAGAAGCACCTGTCAGGTAACCTGAGATGGAATTGCGCTCCATGTAACTTGTAAGGGCAGAGAACTCAGAGAGTCGCAAAACCTGATCCAGGTGTAGCATATGCAAACAGCTATGCCTGAGCTGGACGCACCTGTGCCTGCAGTCCTCCAGTCCCTGGGGGGAGAGTTGGTGGGGGACAGCTTTCCCTGGTACAAAAGCAAGTGCTAGCCCACACCAACTGCTCTGGCCTCCAGGTCCCTCTCTGTCACCCTGTCTCAGCCATATCTTTTCAAAGGTGGAACTTGAGAGCTGCCCCCAGGATTCCAGGATTTTGGTTTTGTGGCACACTTGTGGTCAGAGTAACGTGCGTGCGTGTGTGTGTGTGTGTGTGCATGCGTGTGTGTGTGTATGTTCACATGTGTGTGGAGATTCTGCAGGTATGTGTGCATGTTCACCTGTGTGCAGGTGCATGTGTGTGGAGGTGAGAAGTCCACTTCTGATTTTCTTCCTTGCTAATCTACTAGGCTAGGCTGGCTGGCCAGCGAGCCCCTGGGATCCTCCTATATTTGTCTCCCCAGGAAGGGGATTAAAAGCATGCCTCACCACACCTGGATTTTAGCTCCAGAGCAGCCCTTGTGTGAGTGTGTGTGTGTGTGTGTGTGTGTATGTGTGTGCAGATGTGCATGCATGCTCACATGTATATGGTTATATGTGTATGTAGATGTGTATGCATGCTCACATGTATATGGCTCTATGTGTGTATAGATGTGTATGTATGCTCCCATGTGTATGGTTGTGTGTCTGTGTCTGTGCGTGCACCTGAGGAGGTACACGTGGAGGCCAGAGATCAACCTTAGGGGTCCTTCCTCAAGATCTATCCACCTTGTTTTTTGTGACAGGGTCTCTCACTGGGAGCTGGTTGGTGCTCACCAATTTGGCTTGGCTGGCTGCTCAGTGAGCCCCAGTGATCTTTCTATCTTCACCTCCCTAATGCTGGGATCACAAGCACATGCCGACACAGGCTTTTTAGCCCCAGAGCAGGTCTTGGGATGGATGCATTGGAGTCAGTGTGAGAACCTCATCCAGTACCTGGAGAAATAATGTATGCCAGGTGCCAGAGAGCCAAATATTTTGCTGCTCTATGATGCAGAAAGAGTCTCCTCCTAAGTCCCGCAGCAGTCCATCAGTCCAGGACACGTGGCATTGTCATGTTCCCTACAATGACCTTCTGGTGGGAATTTCTGCCAGACTAAATAACGGACTAAATAGTGCACCGCTAGAGAAGACGCTGGCCCTCCCCATGGCTGCCATCTCCTGCAGTTAACTGTTGTGTCTGGTCTTGTCTGATAACAAGATGTTGTGTGTCTCCACATAAATACAATCTTGGGCAGCATATGGCTTTCAAAGCACCATTTCTAACTATTAGCATGCACCAGCCTCCTGCTCCACCAGGGCACAGTCACAGGGATCTACTTTCCCCTCACCCTCAGTCTTTCTGCAGTGGCTGCTGCTGTTGGTAATGGGAGTGAAGCATATGCACCGGGGAGATGGAGCCCCAGCACGCAGCATTACACAGACTCGAGCAATCATCCAAAGTGAAATATGGGATGGAAATAAACCTGCTGTTTCTAGGAGATGTTTTTGGCTAAGGCTATTTAAAAGTCAAATCCAACCAAAACATCTGTAAAACCAGAGGCATGGGGATCCTTGGGAACAATCCTACCCCAGCATGATTTTAATGCATTCTAGGTGTTAGGTCAAACTACCCCAATTCTGCATTTATGGAGGAGATTGGTGAACTTGGGCATTGTCACATTCATGTAGAGAGGTCCTGGATCAGCTGTCCTCCTACCCAGGAGGCTGTAGAACTCCTGCTGTTGACCCCTCCATTAAATGGACAGCTACCATCACCCAGGCTCTGTGTGTATATGTGTGTGTGTGTGTGCGTGTGTGTGGTGTTTGCTTATGTATACACATGTGTGAATGGACACACATGTCTGTGTGTGTGCATGTGGAAGTCAGAGGTTGATGTTGAGTATCCTCTGTCACTCTCCAGGTCATTTTTTGAGACTGAGTCTCTCACTGAACCTGCTGGCCAGCAAGCTCATCTCAGGGATCTGTCTGTCTTCTCTCCCCTAAGGCTAGGGTATTGGTGTGCACTGCTACATCCAGCTTTTTATGTGGATGCTGGGGATCTGAAGTCTGGTCTTCATGCTTGCACAGAAAGCACTTTACCCACTGAGTCATATACTCAGTTCAGCTTTTTAAAAATTATGTGTATTGGACACCATGGTCTTTAATCTCAGGACTCAGGAAGCAGAGGCAGGTGGATATCTGTGAGATTGAGGCCAACCTGGTCTACATAGTGAGTTCTAGGCTGGCTGGGGCTATAGGGAGACCCTGTCTAAAAATTAAAAAGAAATAAAAAATAAAAATAAAAAAAATCATGAGTGTGTGTGTGTGTGTGTGTGTGTGTTCCCTTGGAGCTGGAGTTACAGGCAATTGTGAGCCATCCAGTGTGGGTGCTGGGAACCAAACTCCTGTCCTTTGCAAGGGTAGTATGGTGGTTTGAATGAGATTCGGCCACTAGGCTCAAGCATTTCAACACTTGGTCAGTTGGTGGTGCTGTCCGAGGAGGACCATGGAACCTTTAAGAGGTGTGGTCTTGCTGTCACTAGGGACATAGAGTTCATAGCCTCCTCTCATTTCCAGTTTTTGCCTCTGCTTCCTGTGACTGCTTGAAGATATGAGTCCTCAGCTGTCTGCTCTGGGTGCCTTGTGCCACATCTCCACCATGATGGATTCTCATCTCTCTGGAACTGTAAATCCAACAAACTCTTCCTTCTATAAGTTGCCTTGATCATGGTGTTTTATCACAGCAACAGAAGAATAATTATTACAGGCAGCAAACACTCTTAACCATCGAGCCATCTCTGCAGCCCACCAGCCAATTTTTAAATTTTACCTTTTGCATGTGTGCTCAATGCATGTGAGAATCTAGCTCATTGTGTCAGACTCTTGGGAACCAGAATCTGGAGTCTTAACTCTATGTCTCTTTGTGGGAACGGGGGGGCGGGGGGGGGTCGCTACTGCACCAACCACAGTTATAAGAGAATCAAGAGTCCATGGGGTAGTCATTAGGTAGAGTGAACTGATGGAGCACAGGGTCTAGAAGGGAAGACAGGAACAGGAAGTAAGGGCAGGGACATAGGCAGGAAGGCAAGATCAGTACAGACCAGACTTCATCAAGACCAAGCCCAACCTTGAGAGATAAGGATAGCAGCCTCCCAGAGAAATGAGCATCCACCAGCAGGAGGCCTTGCACCAGCAGCCTTATGCTGGCTACCAAAGGACATACAACTTCTGGGCAATCTGCTCTTCACTTCTGCATCATCCAAGAGCCAGCTAGGATGGAATGAACTGTGGGCGGCCCATGCCTCTGGAACAAGTCCTTCTGTCCAAAGAGGATGACTGGTCCAGATCCAAGCCCTGGCAGGGTCAAGGCAAGCCAGTTTCCAGGAGGTAAAAAAGAGTCACCTGGAGGGAAGTCTTCACTGGGACTTTGTTCCTGATGGGTGGTCAGCACTGTAAGGAGGTGTAGACCAAAGGGACTCCCACCATGAGCCCCGTGGTTCAGACCACTCCACTCTCACCAATACCAGAAATGAAACTTGATCAGAGCCCACACAATCCTTCAGCCACTTGATCCAATGCTTAGGGCATGCAAAACCTGAAGACCCAGTGCTGTAAACAACATGGTTCAGATCCAGGGAAAGACATCATAAGACAAAACTATGTCTTTAAGAGCCATGGAAAGTCTGTGGGTTGTACTGTGTCTGAGGTCAGAGGAGATGGTGTTCTGAGATGAGAGAGAACTTAAGAGGCCAACATACGTAAGCATGATGGCACTTTGTTCTATGATACAAAGAGATGATTCTCTTAAATTGTTTATTTTTAAAAATTGTATTCTTTTAAGTTATGTGTAGATGTGTATATCTGGCTGTGGGTATGTGCATATGTGTGTAGTACCAGAGGAAGTCAGAGGTGCTGGATGCCCCTGGGCCTAAATTTACAGGCATTTGTGAGCCTTCAGATGTGAATGCTGGGAATTGAACTCAGGTCCTCTGCAAGAGCAGCCAGTGCTCTTGACTGCTGAGCCATTTCTCCAACCCCCCCACCAATTTTATTATTTTTAATTGTATGTGTGTATGCACATGAGTGCAGGTGCTCCAGGAGGCCAGAGGCATGGGATCCCCCTGAAGCTGGAGCTATAGGTCGTTGTAAGCTGTCTGACATTGGTGCTGGGAAGCAAACTTGGGTTCTCTGCAAGAGCATCAACTGCTCTTGGTGGCTGACTCCCCAGCCCAGAATAGATGATTCTTGCAATGAGCACATCCCAGTGGACATCCCCCTGCCCCTTTCCCCTCACATTCAGATTCCTGCTCAGGGAGAAGCTAGAGAAGGAATGTGGTATCTGCAGCCATCCCATGGAGCAGCACCGAGCGTTGTGTAGCATTCTGCAAATCCCACGCCTCTTGAACTGGTCTCCGTATGTGGCTCGCAGGACACCGAATGGAATGCTGAAGATGTGAAGTCCTGTTGACAAGGATATTTAACGAGACAATTCAATTCTCAGAAAATTAAGTTTAAAAGCCTATGTTGCCTAAATACTTTCATTTTGACATCTATTTATTACGCTACTCATTTGCCTTTCCATTTTAATTTTAATATTTCATAAAAATAACTTTCTTTGTGAAAATGTATTTGAAAAATGCATTGATATATAAACATATTTTTATTTATTATTAGTGTGTGTGCATGATACATATGTGGGGACATCCACAGGGAAGCATTGGTGTCATGGTATCTATGTGTGTGTGTGTGTGTGTGTGTGTGTGTGTGTGTGTGTGTGAGTCAGAGGGCAACATTTTGGAGTTGGTTCTTTCCTTTTACCTCTATGTGGGTCCCAAGGATCAAATACAGATTGCTAGATTTGCACAGCAAGCTTTTTTACCCTCTGAACCATCTCGCCAGCCCCAATATAATACATATATATAAAACTCTAGCAATGTTAAATATATATACGTAATATATACCTATTTAAATTCAGAGTGTTACACATGCTAGGTGAGCACTCTACCACTGAGCTATAGCCCCAGCCCATCTTTGATATTTTTATGTCTTTTGACATTTTATGTAAATATATTCAAATTTTACATATTTCAAATACATTTACATTTTACAAAATCCTTTAGATCATTGCTATAAATTCAAGGAGATCCTGTGAAAATGTTCACTATCAAGACAGAGTTTGTGATTGTAAAGAAATAAAAGGAGAGACTAGAGAGATGGCTCAGCGGTTAAGAGCACTGGCTGCTCTTGCAGAGGACCCGGATTCAGTTCCCATCATCCACATGGCAGCTAACAACCATCTGTAACTCCAGTTCCAGGGGACTCAAATGCTCTTTCTGGCCTCCATGGGCAGGCATGGCATGGGTACATTTACATACATGCAGGCAATATACTCATACACATAAAATAAAAAGAAATAAATCTAAAAACGTTTTAAAGAAATAAAGGGAAAAATTTAGTTAAATAAAAAATAATCATAAATTATATGACTTTATTCTGTTAGTCATTCAAGCAGAACAAGAAATCTATTTAAACATGTATCATAATGATTAATTCAGTCATCTTCATTATCTGCCAACTTTTGGCACACGTTTTTCCATTTTTCCTTGAAATATGTGCATGAATGAACAACAGAAGCAGGTATCTTTTACAGGATGAAAACAGAGAACATTCTGTTTAACTGTCTGCAGCCTTGATTATATGAAGGAACTCAGCTTGGCCTCCCAGCCTGGGCCCTCAGATACTGGGAGCAGATATGTGTCTATAGAAAGTCAGAGTCAGGCCACTCTCCTGATATGGTGTAAGTCTGAAATGTCCCTCTCAGGCTGGTGCTTTGAACTCAGTCTCCAGCTTCTGGCACTGTTTAAAGGCTGTGAATCTTTAGAGGGTGGGACCTGGCAGAGGCAGCAGGTCGCTAGGGGTATATCAGCCCCTGGTTCAAGCTCTCCTCTCTCCTCTCTCTCTTCTCTCTCTCTCTCTCTCTCTCTCTCTCTCTTAACTTTGAAGAGCTTTTGAAGAGTTGAGTAAGCAAAGATAGCCCTGTGATACTTGCTGTGAGAGGCCTGATGGGGAAACTAATAGTGGAGATGACTTGGCCCCCTCCTCTCCTTTCTCCTCCCTGTCTGCCGCTGTGTGAACATCTGCTTCTTCCTGCTTCCACTGCGGCAGGCAAAGCTGCCCTATCATACCTTCCCTGCTATGGTGGACTGACATTCCCTGAAACCATGAGCCAAAATAATTTTTTCCTCCATTGACCTGTTTCTGTTAGATATTTGATCATCAAAACGTGAAAGTCGCTAACCCATCATTTTATAAACTTGGAAGGGAGATGAGGTCACACCTCTCGCTCATCACCTTAATAATTTCAAAATGCCTTCAGTATTTGTTTACAGAAACTTCTTATGGACTTGTTGGGAATGTTTCCTGTCTTCTAAGTCCTGTGCCCAGCACCCAAAGTAGAAACAACTTGATTCAGCATCTGTTGACTGAATTCACATTTTAAAAATCATGTTTTGGGGCTGGAGAGATGGCTCAGCAGTTAAGAGCACTGACTGCTCTTGCAGAGAACCCGGTTCAATTCCCAGCACTCACATGGCGGCTACAAACCGTCCTTAACTCCAGTTCCAGGGGAATCCTAAGTCCTCTTCTGACCTCCATGGCATTGTAAGACATGAGTGCACTCACTTACATGCAGGCAATATACTCATACACATACAATAAAAATAATAAATAAAATATTTTTTAAATCATGGTTTGTACCCACAGCCCCTCGCCATGCCCTGCAATTCTAGAACTTCTCTTTTCCTACATGGGGTGGGAACACAAAATCTCAACAGCATATCAGACCCTCAAAGCAGGTGATCACATCCCCAGCACAGCCAAATTGTTCATGTGGGATCATATATTAATCAGTGAGAGCAGCCACGCTTTGCATGTTTTTTAACTTTGAAATGAGCAATTGACAATTTAGAGAGAAAAATAAAACACAGTGCTGAAAAATATTGTTGAGATGCAGTAAAATATTTCATGTAAGAATTAAACATTTGCATGTTCCAAACAAAAATATTGGGCCTTGAATTTTTTTTATTAAAGATATCTTTGAAGCCAGACATGGTGGTGCACCTTTAGTCCCAGCACTTGAGAAACAGAGGCAGGCAGATCTCTGTGAGATTGAGGCCAACCTGGTCTACATAAGGAGTTCCAGGCTAGCTGTGGCTACTGGAGACCCTGTCTCAAAAACAAAACAAAACAAAACAAACCCCCCCAAAAGAAGATTTTTCTTGATTAAAAAAAAAATTATGTGTATGAGTGTTCTGTTTGCATGTATGTAAGTGCACCATGTGCATTTAGTACCTGCAGAGGCCAGAAGAGGGCACTGGATCACCTGGAACTGTAGTCATGGACAGTTACTAGCTATCAGGTGAGTGCTGGGAACCAAACCCAAGACTACAAGAGCAGTCAGTGCTCTTAACCCTGAGCCAGCTCTCTAGCCCCTTGCCTCAAAATTCTTTCTGTCTTAAAATTTTAACAACATTTCCAAATGGTGACTTAGAAGGACAGAATCAAGCAGTTTACGTTCACCTTTGTCACCACACACTGCTGTTCTCCATTTTAAGTTTACAGAATTGTTTACTGTTCCTTTGAGAGATACTCTGTTCATATATGGAGCATACCTGTGTGCATATATATGTACATACATATTTGTGTGCATGCATGTTTCCTTTTAAAATATTTTGTTTTGCTTATTGCTTCATTTAGCATTATATATTAGAGATTGTATGCTGTATATTACATTGTAACATGTATTCATATACATTGATCCTCTTCATTCTTGTTCATAGCTGTGTAATGTTTAATTAAATTAACATACTTTTATCTTTTGTGCATATGAATATGTATCATGTGTATATGTGTGGACATGAATGTTCGAGTGTGAATGTGCATGCCATGACACATGTGTGGCAATCAGAGGACAACCTTGGGTATCAGTCTTCATTTTCCACATTGTTTGAAATGGGTTCTTTTGGCTGCTGTGTCTATCAGTCTGTGAGATTCCAGGGATTCTCCACTCCCATGTTACTGCAAGAGCTCTGGGATTACATATGTGTGCTACCATGTTCCACTTTACATAGGTTCTGAGAATCCAAACTCAGGTTTCACATCTGTATAGCAAGTGTTTGACCCACTGATCCATCTCTTCAGTCCTGATATAACTTTTAAAAAACATACACTTTACCTATGTCTATAGATGTGAACTACCCCCCAAGTGAGAAAGCAAGATTCGGTCCATTCTGGATTTGCCCTCCAAATGAAGCATAGCGGGAAGGCTGTGCCTGAGCCAACCGCACAGCAGAGCTCTCCAAAGGATTTGAAAGATCAGTAATTAAAAGGTGCCAAGAAGCTAACTTACTTTATAAAACTCAACAGTAACTCTACCAGTTGTTCTAGAACTTAAAGCAATTTGTTTGCATCGAAAGGACTATTTTGTCACAGACATTGCCTGTGTACTGTGATGATGAAAAGTCCATTCAGTGTTTGGTTAAATTTGTTCTGGCTTTTAAGTTCTCTGTACCTGCCACTGGCAGACCTGGAATGCCTTAGCACATCACCATCCATGTCAGAATCTGTGATACAGGCTGCAATCCAGCATTCACCAAAGCTTCCCGGTCCACTTCATATTCTGAAGTCAAGTGACCAAAACAAATTGTGGAAGGTTTTACTCACAAATCAGCTCGAATCTCCTCTCTATGTCTTCCAGCCCCTCATGTGCCCTGTTGTGCTAGTCACTTACCTCCTCGCTTCCACAAACACCTGACAAAACAGTGGAAGTGTGGAAGGGTTACTGTGGCTCACAATTTGAAGGTGCAACCCATCATGGTGGGGAAGGCATGGCGTCAGGAGCATGAGGCAGCTGCTCACATCACATCCACAGTCAGGAAGCGGAGAGAGATGAGTGCTGGTGCTCAGTTCACCTTCTCCTTTGTATTCAGTCCATGGAATGGTGCTACCCACAATTAACCAGAGTTAACCTAATCTAGAAATCCCTTAATTGGGCATGGCCAGGGGCTGACATGATCCAGATAATCCTTCACAGATGTGCCTGGAGATTAACCTAATCTAGATAATCCCTCACAGGCATGACCAGGGGCTGGTAGTATAGGTGATTCTGGGTCCTGTCAAATAGACAATGCGAACCACCACACATGTCGAAACCTTCCAACCCCGCACCCCCACACCTGTATCCAGTATTGTAGTGCTTGATGCACACCTAGAACCATATCAAGAACTCTGTGATGACCATTTCACTTAATCCCATGAACCCTGGACAGAGGTGCAAAGTTATCAGCAACCCATTTTCCAGGTAAGAACATAGGCTCAGTGAGACAGAGTCAACTACCCCTAGTATCACAGCCTGCAGGGGGAAGAATCCCATTTCAGACCCAGATGCTGGCTCTGAACCTCCAACCTGGACATCTGGGGGGTCTTGGATGAAGCATGATGCTCTCACACTCTATCATGCATACTACAGCCATCCAGAGCATTGGATTTCTTCTCTTACTTGAGAGATTCGAGCAGCCAACATCAAGGCTGTGGTGGGAAAGGAGGCTCTTCTTTCTTTTCACACCATCTCCATTAAGAACCAGTCAGAGGGCTGGGAAGCTAGCTCAGTCAGTGAAGTGTTTGCGGTCCCAAGTTTGATTCCCAGAATCCATGTAAAAAAGTCAGGCTTTGGGGCTGGAAAGACAGCTCAGTGGTTAAGAGCACTGGCTGCTCTTCTGGGTTTGGGTTCCAGCACCCACATGGTAGTTAACAACCATACGAAACTCCATAACCATCTGACACCCTCTTTTGACCTCTGAGGGCATTGCATGACATGGGTGCACTTATATACATGCAGGCAATACACTCATACACATAAAATAAAAATAATAAAATATTTTTTAAAAAGTCAGACTTTTGTGGCAAATGCTTATGAATCCTAGCCCTGGGGAAATAGAGACAGGAGGATCCCAGGGGCTCAATGGCCAGCCAGCCTAGTCTACTTGGTGAGATCCTGGCCACTGAGAGACCCTGTCTCAAAAAACAGATGGCTAGGACCAGAGGAATAACACCTGAGGTTGTCATCTGGCCTCCACACCCATGCCCACACCACACCACACACACACACACACAGAGGAAAGGCGGAGAAACCAGGAAGTGACCAAAAACCACCTTGGCCTCCTCACTCAGGGGTGGACATTTCTCACGCACCTCTCACAGACACTGTTGAACATCCTTCTTGTACCAAACACTCCTCCTTCCTGTTTCCATTCTGAATGGGGCCGCCAAGGAAAATGTCCCCACAGGAAACTTTGGGGCATGGCTGGCAAAGCATGGATCGTTGTGGACTAGAAGCCTACATGGAAAAACATCTGGCTGTTCATACTAGCTGAGGGAACATAAGCAACTTGCTCCAATGACATGGTTCGTCCCTGAGGACTCATTTTCTATCAAAGATGTACTCAGCCTTGGAGTTGGCCAGCTTCATCCAGTGCTGGCCTTGTGGTTATTTGGCAAAGTGTTGGCCCCGACGTAACACTTCTATTTCCTGAACTGCTCTCACCCAAAGCACAGCCTCTCCCAGCAAGTCTGGAAGCTTCCCAAGCAGAGGATTGTAAGTTTCTGAAACTTCCCATGGCCGCCACTTTCAATGCTCCCTGTCCTCTCCCTTGTTATTTACTGCATCCTCGAGATACGGGGCCCAGACCTATTCTCCTTCCTAAAATCACTGGTGTCTAACTTTGTTTCTTCCCACAATACCCTTTGCAGGAACAGCCCAAGTCTTTTATGAGCAGATCACTGCATGGAAAGTTCTGTAGAAAACCCAAGCTGTTACCCGAATAAACCCAGGTTCAGAACCATCTTTGGTCTGAGATACTGGGAAGTGAAAACTGTAAAGAGGTTTAGGGACTTTTTTCCTTCCTGTCCCCTTTACATCCTCTGTGCTATGGCCATGACTGGTCTGTTACTTCCTTGAGTACCAACCCACACTGCTAAGTGCCTTACGCCCCATTTCTGGAGAATTCCTCCCAGACCCCAGAGAGGTAAGTAGGCTTCCCTAGAAGAGGGGAGTCAGTGTCCCTCTGCAGCTGCTGTGGGGTGTACCATTACCTGTGCCTGCCCCATGTGGCAGCTGCTCTCCCTCCCCCATCCTCTGAGGCCACCCTTCACTATGGTCTGGGTGCCCCTCACTGTGCTTTACCCTAGCTTGGGTGCCTCTTGACCAAGGTCGTGCCTAGAGCTCGGATTTTAAATAAGAGAATCACAGTTCGTACCATGGCTTATGGCAGTGATGTATTAAGATGCAACTGGGGGTACTCAATTTGAGACCAGAACTTGGCTTCTAACCAGAGTTCCCACAAGTGCTTCCTCCCTCTCTCCTCCCCTCTCCCCCCTCCCTTCCCCTCCCCTCTCTTCCCCTCAATGGTTCTGTCTTCCACTGTAATCCCTCTGCATAAGTCACGTAACAGTTACTAAGACACCAGGTTCTTCAAGAATCACAAAGCCCTGAGCCAAGCAAGTGCTGTGAAACTCAGCTGTGAAGGGGATTCCTCACCTGCTTCACAAAGCCCTGTGCCCTTCCAGACCCTTCCAGACTCTTCCAGATGACCCTGACCTTCCAGAGTTACCTCAGGATCCTCTAGAACTCTAGCTTCTTACGGCAAGTACCTGTCCCACACGGGAGTTATAAACCAGGCTCCCAAGACTATTTGAGGAGGAAAAAGAATGTAAAACACAGGACCAGGGAGATAGCTCACCCAGCAAAGTGCCTGCTATACAAGCAGGAGGAGTCGGATCTCCGCAGCCACATACAAAACTGGCAATGCTGTATGTGCCCATAACCCCAGCTCGGGGGAGGCAAAGACAGAGGCTCGCTGGCCAACCCATCTCCACAACCAGTGAGCTCTAGGTTCAGTGAGAGGCTCTGTCTCAAAAAAATAAGGTGGATAATACCTGAGGAAGACGCTCAATGGTCAACTTCTGGCTGTCACACAGATATGCACATATGTGCACATGCACACACACGTGCACACCACACACACACCATTCTAGCTCATCTCTCTTTGTGTAGAAACCAGCATGGCTGGCTAAGTGGGGCCTGGAAGAGGATGGATGTCAGAGGTTATTTCCTATTGGAGGCTCAAGGAAACCCAGCAGAAATGAGACCCTGGAGATTGAGAAGAGGGTTCAGTAGCAAAGTTCTTGCCACACAAGCATGAGGACCTGAGGTAGGGTCTCCAGAGCCCACATGAAGCCTGGAGCAATAGTACATGTCTGTAATCTTGGTGTTCTTCCGGCAAGATGGGAGATGGAGACAGGAGCCTCTCTGCTAGGAGAGGAGGTACTGGTGCCCCTGCAGTACTAACATGTTGGACCACGAATGGTTCTGCAGAACCCTGCATCCTAAAGAGTTCTCCTTCCCATGAGCCTCGGGAGAAAAGAACAATTGTTAATGGGGTGTTATGACTTGAATCTAAAATGTTCCCTGCACCCCATTTGACTACACTACTGTGGGAGGCTAAACCTTTAGGAGGTGGGACCTAACCGGCAGGGATAGGTCAGTAGGAGCACAGCCCAGTTCCTAGTCTGGTGTCCTCTCTGCTTTGTGGTCCTCAGTGGCATGAGGAACTTCTGCCACAGGGGTGCCTATCACCAGGAATGCCACGATCCCTTCCTCACATCCCTTCCCCACATCCCTTCCCCACCATGATGGGCTAGAATCGCCTGAAGCTGTGAGCTAAATGAAATCACTCTTCCCTGGAGTTGTTTCTGCCAGGTACTTTGGTGCCAGTGACACGAAGTAAAGGGGCTGCTTGGCAAAGTCATGAAGGTGTGGAAGTAGTGTTTTATTATTCAGTTTTTCAGAGCATGAAGCTCCCAGCCTTGCTGGCTGTATACCAGCCAGAGGCTTTTAACTCTGTGTCTCCTCTTCTCCAGAGCTTGGCCAATGAGGAAACGGGCAAAAACTGGCTGTCCTAGTTACTTTCTGTTGTTGTGTTGAAAACACTGACCAAAACCAACTTGGGGAGGAAAGGATTTATTTCATCTTACATTTTCCAGGTCACACAGTTCATCATTCTGGGAAGTCAGGGCAGGAACTCAAGGCAGGAACCTGGAGGCAGGAACTGAAGCACAGACCATGGAGGAACACTGCATACTGGCTTGCTCCTCTAGCCTATGCTCAGCCTACTTTCTTATATAACCCAGGACCACCTGCCCAGGGGTGGCACCACCCACAGTGGGCTGAGCCCTCCCACATCACTCAAAAATTAAGAAAATGCCCCACAGTCATGGCCACAGGCCAATTCGATGGAGGAAATTCCTCAGTTGAGGTTCCCTCTACCCAGGTGTGTCAAGTTGACAACTGAAGCTCCAGCATACTAGCAGATCAAAGTGGTCAGGGTTAAACAGTGGTGTAGACAAAGGGTAAAAGAAGGA
This sequence comes from Nannospalax galili, assembly GCF_000622305.1. Taxonomy (NCBI): domain Eukaryota; kingdom Metazoa; phylum Chordata; class Mammalia; order Rodentia; family Spalacidae; genus Nannospalax; species Nannospalax galili. The sequence goes on along the minus strand of NW_008349596.1, from coordinate 233,890 downwards.
GGCCATCTGTCCTCCAAAAAGCTCATGTATAATGTGGTCCTCCAAGCATTACAACCAACCATCTTCATCATATCAGATGTGCCTCCTGTGTGAGTCCCTCGCTAATGGGCCTGTTGATTGTTGAAGGTTCCTCAAAGAAGGAAGAGGTAAGGGAGGTCATTGCAAGGTAACAACAGGGAGAGGCCAACTCTTCATAAGCTGGACACCATTTTCCTGTAAATGAACCTGAGGATAAAGTCAGACAAGCAGGGACTGAAGAATGTGTATGGCACAAGGAAGAACACTGTTTGGAGACATGCTTTATGAGATTCCTGTGAGGCACTGGGGCTGTACATGGGAGAGTGACTCCTCTGTAGACAGACCGAGCTAGGAATCTGTTTGTCATCACAGCCTGAGGAAACCAGAGGGCTGTTGGCCCCTGACTTTGGGCGTATCCAACCCTGGCCTTGTCTCTGCAGTAGCTTACTTTCTTGAGGACCCTCCAGATTCCACTGTCCTTGTAGTCGCACCTCCTCACCTGCTCTGGGTATTTTCCTTGGATTTTGTCATCTTCCCTTTTCTGTATTTTTTGAGACAGTCTCATATAGCTTAGGGTGGCCTCAAAGTATCCATGTAGCCAAGGATGACCTTCAACTCCTGGTCCTTGACTTTACCTCCCCAGTGCTGATTGCAGCCTTGCACCACCACACCAGGTTTATGTGTGAGGGGATGGAACCCAGAGTGTTTTGCATCCTAGGCAAGCACTCTACCAACTGAGCTACACCCTTCCACCCTCTTTTCTTTACTTTTTTTTGGGGGGGCAACAAAAGCATGCCTCAGAAAAGTTATAAGAATAGTAAAAGACACACCCATCTACAGTCCAGTAGGGATTCATAATTAGCATTCTCCTTCCTCTGTCTGGTGTGGCTGTGACTCATCATTTTGGCTGCATAGTTTGAGGTTAGGTTGGGAACATCAGGTTGCTTAGGCAACTTACTGTATTCGGGAAAGTATGTAGTATGAGACCCATCTTCACATTTGGCCAAGTGTCTTAGTGTCATCTGTTGCATTTACTTGCAGTCTCTTTTAATCTAGAATGATCTGTAGCCTGTCTTCAAATTCTATAGCATAGATTGGGTAGGATCTTGAAGGGGACATAGACTCTTCTTGGGTCCAATAAAGGATGCATAAGGAATGTATGCAAGGGGTTCATGGAGGAGCTGGAGGCAAAGTTTTAAATGGCACTGCTGGTGAACAGAGCAAAGTACAGACTTGGGCCACACAGGTTGCTGGTGAAGATGGCTGAGCTGGGCTGGAGCGTCCACAGGTCAGCAGACAAACAGTTGCTGGGGGGATAAGGGCAAAGTAGTACCCATGGAGACACAGTGGCTGTGTCTATCCCTGTCCCACCCATAGGAGATATTGGTAGCCTTTGCCACTCAGATGCCTTGTACTTGGCCTAGCACTTGGAGAGGCTGAGGGAAGAGATCTGGAGATGACGCTGGAGGCCAGTGTTTGCCCATAGCAAGGAAGTGACAGAGCAGACAGCAACAATGGGCAATTTGCTCTATGTCTGCCTTCCAGACCTTGTGTATATCTCTCCCTTGACTGGCCTTAGCTGTTTGTGCACCCTACAAACATGTCTGCCTTCCTATGAGAGCATGTTAATAGGTGAGTGTGTTTTTAAGTTAACCTTTGGGAATTGGCTGGCAGACACGGAGGTGGCCAGGCTGCATCCCCATCCTGTACCACAACTCTCCCCTTCCTGCTCTAACCAGGCTCCTCTCCCTCATTGCCTCTGCCTGTCCTGTGTCCCTTCCTCTAGGACTGAGCTTTCCCCTGGAGGGTGAGCTCTCTCCCATAGGAGAGATTGTGAAAGGACATAGAGAAAGGGCCTGTGGCTGCAGTTCAAGTTTCCTCTCTGCCCTTCTCACTTCCTTTCTGAACCATGGGTGCCACCATCCTGGACCATGAGGATGAGGTTGCTCCTAGGGAGGGCAGAGCAGGGCTTTGGAGGAGCGCTTTGTGCTGAATCTTGAGGGTCCTTCTCAATGCCTCCCACTCAGACCTCACTCAGGAAAGAGATGATAGAAGAGGAATGACTGGGTACTTTGGCTTCCTTGAAAACCATTTGACAGCCATGATGACATGGGTTTCCAGGCTTTGACTTTTTTAAAAATATTTTATTTATTATTTTTATTTTATGTGTATGCGTGTATTGCCTGCAGGCAGGTAAGTGCACCTGTGTTGTGCAATGCCCACAGAGGTCAGAAGAGGCTATGGGATCCCCCTGGAACTGGAGTTACGGACAGTTGTTAGCTGCCATGCGGGTGCTGGGATTTGAACCCGGGTCTTCTGCAAGAATCATCAGTGCTCTTAAGCCCTGAGCCATCTCTCCAGCCCCAGGCTTTGACTTTAAAACTGCCTTTGTAGATGAATCCTGGTGGTAAGTCCAAGAAGAAGTGACTCACTCAGTCCTTGGGGCCCCAGTCTCCTCCCGTACACTGCTCTGCCCTCCCTAAGAGAGGCCTTCTCCTCACAGCCTAAGATGGTGGCACCCACAGTTTAGACAGAAGGGAAGAAGGGACAAAGAGGAAACACAACATCAAGTCACAGGACGGCCTCTACGTACCCCCACCACCTAGAACCTTCTCGCATGCCTCACAGGAGGCTGAGGATGCCATCTCTCTATTCATGGCCACGTGCCCAGGTGAACATGCACCACTATAGAGAAGGATGGGCAGGCTGTCTCAGGCCACCGTAGTCTTTGTCACAGCTGTGGTTTGAGAGGGGAGGGGGACGGTCCTGTGTCCTCATTCCCTCTGAATTAGTTACATTCTTGTCCCTGTGACCAAAGATCTGACAGAAAAACTTAAGGAAGGAAATATTTGTTTTGCTCGTGGTTTTGTGTCATGGTCTCTTGATCTGGACAGAGCATCACGGTGGTGGAGGAATGTGGCAGAGGAGAGTTGTTACTTCTTGACTGACTAGGAAAGACAGGGTAGGAGAAGGAGAGTAACATTCTCCCAACTACCCATGCCCAGTGACCTACTTCTCCAGCTGAGAAGTTTCCAGAACCTCCCCCAAATAGTGCCCCCAGCAGGGGGACCAAGCATTCAATTCCTGGCCACCCTTCTGCTGTGTTGGCTGAGGTGTAATTGAAGAGAGCGGTTTACTGTAGGGAGGGAATTTAAAATCTCCTCTTAGACTCAAGAGTCTCATGGGAGTGTGTCAAAGGCGGGCAATGGTTCCCCAGAGAGCTGTTTGGAAACCACTTTTTGGGGAGTTTTTTCTGTTGTTTTAAAGAACACTTTGTAGAATGTTCCCTCCTGGTCTCATGCTTTTGGATTTGAGCATACAGATAGGAAACTCTCCTGAGCGGGGCCACACCAGGGGGATGTGCAGGGGAGCCTTCGTGCTGTTCGCCCTACTGCCTCTGGACCCTGGTGAATCAATCACCCCAGACTCCAATGGTCAGTGTCAGGATAGGGAAAGGGAGGAGTTGCAAATATTGCTTGGTAAATGCGTCTCAGCCACTTGAAAATGAGATGTTTGTGTTTACTCATGGTGACCCCATCCTGGGGCCTGGTGCCCTCCTTTTACTACCTCTTGTTATCAAATGTCTCTGGCATGCACAAGTGTCTGCCACTCTGCTGGGTGTGTAGGGCCAGGACTTGTTTTGATAGCTGCATTTCTTTCCTCTCTATCCTTCCATGGCATGGCAGGCTGAGGTGGGGGGATGCAAGAATGTTATATAAATCAGTCCACGAAGAGAACACAATCCAAGCAGAGGTGACACTGTAGTGTGTACTGTGTCCTAAGCCTGAATGTGCCTGTCTCAGTATACTTCTCACAGACACCAGAAAAGACAGGATTGTCATCTGCTCTGACAGATGAGGGGAACCTGGTTAGAGAGGCTGACTGATGAGACTTGGCCTATGTCTGGTGGGAAGTGAGAGTGGAAGTGGGACTTTCATGAAGGGACTAGCCTAGCCCGTTAACATTGCCAGTTAAGGATAGAGAAGGACCCTCTCTTGGCGGGGGGTGGGGGTGGGGCCCTCCACAGGCTATGATGGGAGGAACGCAGAGCAGGACCCCATACAGAATCACCACTAGAAGCAAGCCCACAGGGCCAGCCTCTCTACTCTTAGAGCAGCCCCTCTGTTAAGGGTCATGCAGCTGATCCAGCCTTGGGCTTCCTGTGTTACTGGTAGATCAAGACAATATTAGCACTTCAGCCTTGGGTAAATGGACAGCCCACCTGTTGTAGAATTCCTTCCCCGGAGAGACATAAACAATGCCTACTCCTTCTTATAAAGTCCAAATGACAAAACTGTGATTCCACCGAAGTTCAGCCTAGAGAACCAATGAGTTTATTGGGCTTCCTCATGGAGCATGGGTGAGGGGTTTGCTTACAGGAGCACTGGTGACTCCAAAACTGCTGCCCTGAAAAGTCTTCACCCAGCCTGGATGATGACTTCCCCGTAGCCTCGTAGATGAAGTCTCCCCTCAGTTAACCTTCCCCACCTAGTCTATATACTCGAGCACCTCTGAGACGCCCAGGCCATGTGTAAGTAGGGCAGAATTGCATGCAAATGCCTGGGAAAAGTGACTGCAGGCCCAGGGTTGGGTCATGCTGACTCTGGTCTGCAGGTGAGGGGATGCCAGGCAAAGATAGCATGAAAACTTAGAGAAGGGCACCTGCCTTCTAGGGCTCTTCCTCCACTTCTGCATGCAACACTGAAAGTTGGTGCAAGAGGGACAGCTAACCACTCCCCAACAGGATGCTCAGTATGGCCTTGGGAGGACAGCTCTCAACCAGACAGGCAATGCCTCAGATAGCCTTTAGGGCTTTGTAGCCCTCAAGACTTCATGTCTTTTAAAAAATATACTTATTGAATTGACACATATTCATTACATGTATTAATGGAGCACAGTATATTGCTATACTTGTATGTAAGGTGTATTGATCATGCCAGGGTAATGAGCCAACCCATCACCTCAAACATTTATCATTTCTCTGTGTTAGGAACATTCAAGACCCTCTATTCTGGGCTGGAGAGATGGTTCAGTGGTTAAAAGCACTAGTTGTTCTTGCAGAAGACCTGGGTTTGAATCCCAGCACTCACATGGAGGCTAACAACCATCTATAACTCCAGTTCCAGGGGATCCAACACCCTCTTCTGTCTTCCGTGGGCACTGAATTGCACGGGTGTACTTACACACATGCAGGCATAACACTTACTCACATGAAATAAAAATAATTTTAAAAAATACCCTCTCCTCTATCTAATTTGAAATAGTCAATACAATTGCTGTCCACTGTAGTTACCCAACCATGCAACCAAACACTAGAAGTGACTCCTCACACCAGCTGTACCCTGACTGGTTAACTACCCTCTTTGCTTCCCCCATTCCTTTCCCAACCCACAGCAACCACTGCTCTCTATTTCCATGAGATCAACTTTTCAGCTTCTGTGTTCCAGAATACACAGTATTCCTGACTCTTTAAGTCTTTTGGATCTGTTGTTAGATAATGTGCTGATCTGCTAAGAAGGCTGTAGAAAATCCATCTGAAGCTTAAACAATAGGAAATTATTCTTCACGACTTAAGGCTAGAAGTCTAAGACCACAGTGCTGGCTGGGGTCTTCTCCCTGGCTTACCAGGGGCACTTGTTTGCTGTATTCATGTGTGTCTGTGTGTGTGGGGGGGGTTCTATGTGTATGTGTGTGTGTCTGTGTGTGTGTCTGTGTCTGTGTCTCTGTGTGTGAGGAGAGAGACAGACAGAGACACAGAGAGAAGAGAGACAGAGAGACAGAAAGAGACACAGACACAGAGTTTGTACGTCTTTTCTTTAATATTTTTTATTTATTTTATATATGTGAGTGTTCTGCCTTCATGTATGTAAGTGCACCATGAACATGCAATGCTCGAGGAGGCCAGAAGAAGGCATCAGATCCCCTGGAACTGGGGTTATGGATGGTTGTTAGCTGCCATGTGGGTGCTGGGACTAAACCTGGGTCCTCTGGGAAAGCAGCAAGTGCTCTTAACCACTGAGCCATCTCTCCAGCCCCTCATGTCTTTTCTTCAGAAGGGCACTTCAAAAGGGCTGCTGAGGTGGCTCAGAGCGTAAAGGTCCTTGTGTGCAAGTCTGGGAACGTGAGTTCAATCCCTGGTACCCACCTAAAACTGGAAGGAGAGGGTCATAGTCACAAAGCAGTCCTCTGACTGCCATTGTGCACCGTGGCATACATACTGACACACATCATATAGCCCACTCACAACTATTTTTAAAAAATGTAAAATAATGGGGCAGAAGAGATGGCTCAGTGGTTAAGAGCGCTTACTGCTCTTGCAAAGGACCCCAGTTTGGTTTCCAGCACCCCTATCAGGCAATTCACAACCTCCTGTAACTCGAGTTACAGGGAATCTGACACCCTCTTCTGGTCTCCACAGGTACCTGCACGCACATGATACACATACACACAGTGACACATAAATAACAAAAACAAATCTAGGGGCTGGAGAGATGGCTCAGTGGTTAAGAGCACTGGCTGCTCTTACAGAGGACCTGGGCTCAGTTCCCAGCAACTACATGGTGGCTAACATATGTCCCTCCAGTTCCAGGGGATCCTCTTCTGACCTCTGTGGGCACTGCACGACATGGGTGCACCTACATATATGCAGTCAATATACTCATACACCTAAAATAAGAATAATAAATAATAAATCTAAAAATGAACAAATTAAATAATAAATGAAAATAAAAGGCACTATCCTCCCAGTTGGGGCTCACCCTCATAATCCATTTAGCCTCATTTGCCACCTCCAAAGTTGCAGTCTTCACATACAGTCACATAGGGGGCTGGGACTCTAGCATAGGAATTAGGAGAGGGGGAGACATTCAGCCAATGACAACACTACTTTACTGATGGCTCCCCTATCAGCTGCCCCCTCACCCCCACTTCCCCATGCCTCCATCCTCATCTCCTCATGTTGCAGGTGAAGTCTTTGGTGCCACAGTTGTTGTTGACAAAGGGCTCACCTCCCCATGAGAGAACCAAGGAGCAATTGAGTGATGTGTCCAAGTTACTGTGTGTACAGCATGGGGTCCAGTGCCCATCAGGTGAGGACCTGTGTATGCTGGACGAGGCTCCGTGGGGGTGGAGGAACTCCTTTGTTGTCATTGGACCCTGAGGGCCTGGCCTAGGCTCCCTGCCCTCCCATGTGAATGCCATTCAGCTTTTTTGTTCATTGTTGCCTGCCCAACAACTGGAGGTATTTTCTTTGGAAGGCTCTGTGATCCTGCACGCTACCTTTGCTCTGACTGGACAAGTGTTGTTTTAATGGGGCAGCCTGGATTCTAGTGGCGATAGGAGCCTTTTTGAAAGAGGAGGCTGTGTGCCTTGATTACATTGGCTGCCTTCCTTTATTTTTTCTGGAAACTCCTTCCCGTGCGTGAAGATGGTAGATCTCACAGAGTTGTAACAAACATACACTTAGTGTGCAAGACCCTGGACCTGGGCAGCCTAACTTCATCTCAGGGTCCTAAGGAGGCCCGGGGTCGGTGGGATGCAGGCAGCAAGACCTGGGAAAGACACATCCTAATCCACCGAGTTTGCTGGCTGCTTTGCAACCTGCTGTGTGTCTGTGTGTGTGTGCGTGTGTGTGTGTGTGTGTGGGGGTGTCAGCTATTGAGTTCCAAACACTGTTCTCTTGGCCTCTGACATTCCTCTGGGTGGCTTCAGACTCAGGCCTCTTCCTTCCTGTCCCTCAGACTGGCCCTCCCCTCCTGGCAGGCCCTTCCTGTTTCAGGGAAGGTCAGCTTGTGGTGGAAGAATGGCCATTGTTCCCCTGTCCCCTGGTCCCTGCTCATATCCGGTCCCCTAGTCTCTTAGTTCCCCTTCAGAACAGTCTGGCTTTCCCTCTCATCCCACCCCCAACCTGAGAGCCTGGAGAATTTCCTGTCAGTTCACTCAGGTTCCCACCATCCACTCCCAGTAGCCCTCAGGCCTGCCTGGCCAGCAGACTCCCGCATCTTTGTGCTGCAGAGCCCTCACCTGGGTGGCTCTACTTCCTCTTTCCTCACCTTTACACTCCACCTGTCAGGTGGTATTTACTTTAACCACCTTGTGTCAAAAGACACAGGATGAGTTCCTTCACCAATACCCTTATCCTTCTAGGCAGCCATCACCTAGTCAGCAGTTGGCTCACCTGGGAGCACATGGCTCTTTCCCAGGAATTCACCACCTGCAAGTGAGTGCCATCCTATGGACTCTCCATGTCACCTACTTGCTCCCCAGCTGCCCCCAAGGATTCTGCTCTTTTGACTCCTTACATCTAGGAGTAGGCCTGGCTTCCACCTGCACTGCTAGGGGTTGTTTTTTCATACTCAAACTCTTGCGCTCAGCAATCCACTTGTTGCTGCCACTGACCATTCACGCAGAATTCATAAATAGCCACAGTCCAGGGGCTGGAGAGATGGCTCAGCGGTTAAGAGTACTGGCTGCTCTTGCAGAGGACCCAGGTTCAGTTCCCAGCACCAATATGACATCTAACCATCCATAACTCCAGTTCCAGGGGGCTGATGCCCTCTTCTGGCCTCTGTGGACATTGCAGGTGTAAGTGCATTTACATACATGAAGACACAACACTCATATACATAAAATAAAAATAAGTTTTAAAAAAAGATCCAGGGCTCTCACTAGCATCCCAGGGACCACCACAACCCAGGACAGAGCTTTGCTTCCTTCTGTTTCACAACTTGTTCAGAAATAGTCCCTGTGCTGCTGAGCAGCTCATTTAGGAATAGTCACCCCTGGACTTATGAGGCCCCTCCACAGATTGGGGCCTGCCGAGGCAATACCATCTGTCCAAAATGGAGTGAGCTTAGAAGAGGGAGGGAAGAAGGCAGAGGTCACAGGGCCATCTGAGACAGTCCTGCTCACCTTCATGAACTAGATCCATTTGTAGCAGAACAGGGAGTCCTGCTCGCTGCCCTTAGGGGCACATGCATGAGCCCAGAAGCCTGCACCTATGTGCCCACAGGGGTCAGGGGAGGAGATCTTCCAGTCCTGGCCTTGGGGAGGAGAACTGGTCCCCGAAGCTTGTATTCAGTTCTATCTCTGGTCCTTTGGATGCTGAATCCAATTTGAGACAACACACACTGGGGGTAACAGCAGAATCTACAGACTAGTGGGCCTGTATCAGTGTGTCTCTCCAGACCCTGCTGTAACAAGAACCTGGCCCCTCTGGGCTGTGATGAGGATTAAGTGAGATATGAGGACTATACAGGGAACTGCTGGCATGTGCTCATGGGGAACACCTGGGTTGGTCACTGTGCTTATCCTGGAGGCCATGTGACAGTGCACACAGATGTGAGGACTGAACACACCCCTGTGAAGTTCCAAAGTGCTCCATTGCTATTATTAGGGTGTGATTAGCTGCAGAGAAAGTAGAGGTGACTTAGAGTGTCCCTGAGGACCTCAGCCTCTGAGTCAACCTCAACTTCTGTACAGATGTCGTCATCTCTCTGAGTCCTTGAATCCGTTGCCACTAGATTGGGACATTCTTTTCTTGAGTCAACTCCAAAGTCAGATTGTGGGGAATTGTGTAATCAGTGAGGTTCACTGGCAAGGACTGTTTGTGTCTTTTGCACGTTGACCCTCGAGTTCCTGGAAGCCCAGAAGGGGTGAAAGTTCTGCTCCCTCTCCCCCGACCCACCCTCCCTGTTCTCTGTCCCTTTAATCAAACGACATGTGTGCATGTGGCAACTGGTGTTCCTAGGCAACCTGGCCAGGACCCTAGCTGGCACCTACATGCTCCTAGAGCATGCAAACATCTCTGGGGATCTTTCTTCTCAAAACTTAATGTATAACCATTCCCTATCAGACCTACAGAAGCTAGAGGTCTAGGGATCAAGTCCCAGGTCAGAAAATATACTGGCTGCACTACTCCTTAGGAGCAGATGACTATCCTCTGACTGTCCTGTCAGAGGAGGCATGGGGATTAACAGGACAGTGCCAGAAGGTCCCACCACCATTGAAGATGCTAATAAATGATTAGAGATGTTCTTCTATGGGGCCTGGGTAAAGTGGGCTGGATACACACAAACCTGCACCAAATGTAGGATACATAGGATCATGGTGGGCTGCTGGTGCTAAGTACCACGCCCAAGGGTGATACTTAGAGAGCAGAGGTGAGTGGAGGGGCATCGGGCCTTGGGGCTGGTCACAGCAGTTCAATACTTACCTGTTGTGGCTTTTGGGTTCCTCATTAAAACTTGTTTAAGCAAATGAAGGTTGCAGATGTATTTTATTTTTTGTCTTCTGTAGTCACTTTCCTTTGGCTTAAAAGTTCCGTTTAGCTTAGTTTTCTGCTCTCTCAATGAGAACCTATCCTGATTTGTTTTGTTTTCTTGCTCTGCAACGTCTACAACTAATTACATAGTCTCCAATGATAAAAACTAGCAGAACAGTGAGCACATGTCACGCCTCTCTCCTGGAAACAGACCCACTCAGTCTATGTGTTTGCAGAATGGTTTCCAAACTTGACCTGTGGCCCCAAGGCTGAGGTCACTGCAGATGGCTTCACTGTATCTCCACCTGGCTTGGGACAGGGCACAGAGGCCAGAACACCATGTGCTGGGAGTTGCACCAACCCCAGCCTTTCTAGCCCTTGGGATCAATGTCTCCAAAGCACGTGGAGACTGGTCATCATAAACACAAGGTTCTCCTTCGTTACTGCTTGAGAGGGTAAGAAGCTGGGGAGAGGCCTGAGTGAGCCTGCTGGAGGAAGAGGCATCTTAGACGTGTCCCTGGTCCCTGTCCACGGAAGCCATTCCTCTGTCAGGTGACTGATTCTCCACCCTCAGGTGCAGGCCACCTCTGAGGCAGGACCCCTACTTTCTTAGTTCCCTCTTTGCTCCCACACAGCCTCTTCCCCATCACACCTGCATCATTTCCCGGCCTGAAATGGCCCATCTGGCCTCACTCAGTTCTCCAGACCTCCTTTGTATGAGTCCATTTTCTGTTTCTAGTACAAGATAGCAGAGGCAAGGAACTTTATAAAAGAAAAGTTTATCTTTGTCATAGTTTTATTGTTTTGTTTTTGTCTTTTGAGTCTCCCTGTAGTGACAGCTGGTCTGGAATTTGCCATGAAAAACAGACTGGCCTTCTCCTGCCTCTGCCTTCTTTGCATTTTAATCCAAAGGCATTTGTAACCATGACTGGCTTATTGTTTGGGAAGCCTGATGTCAGCCCTGGAAAAGGCTCCCTGAGGGTGACACATCACAGCAGGATGCATCATGGGAAGGGCACATGGTAAGACAGGAAGCCAGAGAGAGGTGGCGAGACCAGTCTTGCTCCTTTGTGAGAACCATCTCTTAAGAACCAAGCAGGGTCTCAGGAGAACTACTGTAATCCTTCCACAGGAAGGAGCCCCATTGACCCAGTGACCTCCTGCTCCATCAGGTCTGCAGGTTTGGGCAGTAAGTTCTAGGGTAAGGGGGAGAAAGGAAGAAGAGCCTAGGAACTGGGCAGGGAATGGGGGTGACTAGGATTCACTAAAGAACAAGCTTCTAGCATGTGAACTCTTGAGGGAACAGAATCCAACTTCCATGCTTGGCTCCCTCTATGGGGAACACAGATCACTTTATTTCCTCATGAGAACAGTTCAGTGGCTCACATCAGCCTTAGATCCATCTCATCCTTATCCTCTCTCCTCTGCCCTGGGGCCCACCTTGCTGTGTGTGTGTGTGCACATGTGCGTGCGTGCTGCGTGCGTGCATGTGCGCGCGCGTGTTGGGGAGCCATTGCTGGAGCCTTTTAAGCATCCACCACCAGCAGCTTAGGTTGAGTTAGGTTGAGAAGTGTCTGTACAACCAGAGGTTACTCAACATCCACCATCCACTGCTGAGGTTCACTGTGAGTCACACTAGGCACTGAGCAGACCAAAATGAGCACAAATGTGTCCCTGCCCTGCAGAATCTCAGAGGAACAATCTAGGCAGTGAAAAAACATCCAAATCCAGGCCAGCATCTGTTTTTGTACACAAAGTTTCACTGGAACATGGCCACATCGTTCACCCGTGGCTATGTCACCACACAGTGACCACACTGAACAGTTGGGACCAGACATATGGTCTGCAAATCAGAAAACATTTAAAACATTTATTACATGGTCCTTTGCAAAAAACATTTGCCTGCTCTGTTGAAGATAGTGAGCTGCCTAAAGACAGGCGCTTTGCCCTGTCAGTGTCCCAGTGGTGGACGAGATCTTAAGACCTGGAAGTTGCCTGGAGCTGGACTTGCTGGAGGGCTAGCAGCAGTGTCGTAGGAATAGAGGTAGTGGGGCTAGGATACAGCTTGGTTGGTAGAGTGCTTTCCTAGCATGCATGAAGCCTTGTGTTCCATCCCATAAACTGGGTGGCGTATGCCTATAATCCCAGCACTGGGAAGGCAGATGTAGGAGGACTGGGAGTTCAAGGCCATCCTTGGATACATGGCTACATGAGACCCTGTCTCAAAACACACACACACACACACACACACACATGAACAAACAAACAGAGGCAGGTATCATGGTGTCTGCACCATCCTGCAAACACTGGGCTGTATTATTGCCTTATCTTCAACCAAAACTTCTACCAGAAACAATGTCACTTTCCTCAGGACAGCAAAAGCCTTGCCTGTTGACAGTAGTCTTGGCAATTGTCTCAAGATGACCTCAAAGACAGTATGTTCTTTTGCTTCAGGCACTGAGTGACCATCACAGGAACAGAAACTTGAGGTCAAAGACTTGGACAGGACAGCCCTGGCTTGTCACACACACACACACACACACACACACACACACACACACACGTTCTGAAGGTACTGGAACTCTGCCTGGTGACTACCTTGGTCCTCCTCCAACCCTCTGTGCCTGTGACCCTACCCTGCCACACCCTACCTACACCTCTCTAAAACATAGACACACAATTCCTGGAAGGACTGTGTGGCCAGTGCAGTCCAAAAGCTCTCTAAGCAGGGCACAGTGAACAGCTGGACAAACCACAGGCTGGTGGAAGTGAGAGCCAGCCACGCATACAAAGCACCCAGGCTCTGTCTGCATCCTGGCTCTTCAAGTGTGAGCTTTGTGCTGACGCAGTCACTTCAAGGGACTTGTCATGTTCTGTTTCACATAAATGTGTGTGAGCTGAACTTTTTGAAAACTATGATTTAAAAAAGATCAGTAAGCCAAAGTTTGAGAGCTGTCTGCAAGACAGGTAACCTAGTCCTTAACCTGAGCAAAGGGTAAAACAAAAGAACCAGAGTACCTGTCCACCCACTGTGCGGTAGCTGTGACAAAGCCCGGTGCCATGTCTTCATCCGCATACTCCCAGCTCTGATGCCTGTCAGAGCATTCGGGACGAAAAGTGCTGTGCCTTAACTACCAGTTTTTGTCTTTGAGGCAGGGTCTCATGGAGCCCAGGCTGGCCTCAAACTCACTATGTAGCTAGAATCGTCTTGAACTTGTGATTCACCTCCCAAGGTCTGGGATTCCAGGCATGTTGGTTTGTGCAGTGCTGGGGAGTGAATCCAGGTTTCTGGCATGCTAGGTGAACACTCTACCAGCTGAGCCACATCTCCAGCCCCACCAGTGTTTCATTGTTGTCACAAGGGATCAGGCCGGCCTCTTGGCAGAGGTGGGACTTCATGGAAGGGAAGGGGGTCTTCAGCGCTCCGGGGTCCCTCTATGCTACTTGGAGACAGTTCTTGGTTTCCACTGTGCTTGTTTCCATGAGAGCTCCTTACAAACCCCAAACTAACATCACAGAACAATGAGCAATCGCCCACCCATGACAAGGGGCCAGAGCTGTACCTGTATTTACTTAATCTCTGAAAGATACTCTTGTGCTTGGGAACCATGAGGGGCCGCCCCAGTGGACTTCCCCAGAGTCACCGCTGTGACCTCTCTCCAGGTGCCTCTCCACTCCAAAGAAGTCACCTACCTGCTGCCTCCCCTGGCCAGGGTCACCCTGCACAAACAGCCTCTGGATATATGTCACAGCCTGACCCCTCTGCTGTCTCCAGGTGTCCCAGTGTCAGCTGCCCTGGATGAATGCCACCCCTCTACCGTCTCACCAACGCTGCTCAATGGAGTTTCCCAGGCCATTTGTGTCCACTGCAGTCTGGTCGGCTTCCATCAAGCTGACTGGAGGCCTCACTGACTCAGAGGATCTGGAGTCCTGTTGTTTATTCCACTTCAGAGTGTGTCCTTACAGAAATGGGAACCCTTGTACACTGCTGGTGGGAATGTAAAATAGTCAGTATGGAGGTTTCCAAAAAATGAGAACCAGGTCTACCATAGCACCCAGCTGTAGTCTTGCTGGGGATTTACCCTGAGCAAGTCAATACATCATTGAGATGCCTGCACGTCAATGTTCACTGCTTACATGGCTAAGCACTGTTCACAATGGCCAAGCTATGGTACCAACTTAGATGTCCAATAACAGAGGAATGGCTATACAGAAAATGTGGTTTCTATACACAATAGAACTCTTTTCACCCATAAAGAAAGGCAAAGCCACGTCATTTTCAGGAAGATGAGTGCAACTGGTGACAATCGTATTAAGCAAACTAAGCCTGTCTCAGAAAGACAAATATCGTGTTTTCTCTTGTTTGTGGTTCTTAGATTGTTTTTTAGTCACACAAAGGCATGTAGGTCTATATTAAATGAAAGTAGAAGTGGGCTCGTCTAGGGGAACAAGGAGAAGAATGGAAGGGGGGCCACTGAAGGAGGATAGGGAAAACTCGGGACGGGGATTTGCTCAGCATACAATATATTCCTGTAAGAAAATTTAAAATAAATAAATAGGGGGCTGGAGATATGACTCAGGGGTTAAGAGCAGTGGCTGTTCTTGCAGAGGACCCAGGTTTAGAACCCAGCACGCACTTGGTGGCTCACAATTGTCTGTAACTCTAGATCCAGGGAATGTGACGCCCTCTTCTGGCCTCTTTGGGTACTGAGTGCACATGGTGCACATACATGCTGACAAAACACTCATACACAGAAAACAAAAATAAATAAATCTTTAAAAATAAACAAAATAGGGGCTGGAGAGATGGCTCAGAGGTTAAGTGCACTGGCTGCTCTTGCAGAGGACCCGGGTTCGATTCCCAGCACCCGCATGGTGGCTACGAACCATCCTTAACTCCAGCTCCAGGGGAATCCAAAGGCCTCTTCTGACCTCCGCAACACTGCACGACACAGGTGCACTCACAGGCAGGCAATACGCTCGTACACATAAAATAAAAATAATATATAAAATTTTTTAAAATTATACAAACAAAAAATGTTTCCTGCCCAGCACTGTCTCCATGTCAGTCCTGGGTCCAGGAAGGCCTCAGTACCAGCATCTGTCCCTTTCACGTGCCTCCCTCTGGAAGGCAGCTTCCTCCTCAGTGAGCCAGTCATCACCTCTGAACCACCCCCTGCCTGGCCTTCCCAGACTCCAAGCCCACCAACCACTTTTCTAACCTGCCTTTGCACCATGCTCCACTACAGAGCTTAGATGCCCTCAGACTGTCCCCAACCATTATGAACACTTCTCCCGCACACCTCTGGGCCAGCTTTGCTCCTACTTGCCTGTCCCTCTGATCTGTCTGATCAGCATCTCATCTGAGTCAATCCCAGGCCAGCTCCCGAAGTCACCTTTTCACATTCACCATCAAGAATCTGTGTTCCCATCCCCAAATCTGATCCATCACTCATTGTCTGTCAGTCTATCACTCTATACCACTATGAGATAAAATCTTCAAGTATGAAGAGATGGCTGTTTCCTGGATTTCCCATACCTATAACCAAGGCCTCCCCAAGGCTCCTATGCAAACTCAGAAAAAGATCCCTTTTCCTCAAAACACCATCTCTCAGATTACTGTCAGAGTAGATACAACACATTTATGAAGGCTGAGATGAACGGTGGCCCCCCAGGATGCGGGGTGACAACTTGCCTGGACCATAACCCCAAGATTCAAGCGACAATATCATTTTCTACACCAGGTCCCAGATGGGGAGGTGGCTCCCAGAAGCCCCTGGGCCTGACCTCTGTACTGTAGGTTGTCACCCGACTGCCTCAGTCAGCTGGCTCTCTGGGTGGCATAGCTTCTCTGTAAATTAGGAAGAGTAACGCTGCCCTTGGCAGGTTGTTTTGTCACTTAACGTGACAGTAGAGATGAGTCTCAGATGTTGACATTAATGTTCTTTCTACTATGGGTTGATTACAACCGTAGTACGTATGTCTCCCAAATTTCAATGCTGAGATTCCCACATTCAAGGTGATGGGAGAAAGAGGTGGAGCCTTTGGGGATGTGATTAGATCATGAGGGTGAGGCCCTAATAAATAAGATTAGTGGCCTGGATTTGAGACATGGCCTCAAGGTAGCCTGCTCAAGGTGGGGCTTCCTCCTTCACAGTTGCTCCCAAGTTTATAACAGCAGAGTAGGGGTTGCAGCATCCTGGCTCACCTGTTGTCTTTAGGGTGGCTTTTAAATTATTGGGGGTTTAGATCACTGGGAAGAAAGTGCCCCTTAGAGATGCAGGGGTAGAGACAGGACAACCCTTAAGCTTGCAGGTCAGCTACCCCAGCACACATGGGGAGTGGGAAACAAGAGACTTAGTGTCAACAAGGTAGAAGTTGAGGAATGACACCTAAGATTGTCCTCTGACCTCTGCGTGTGCTCTGTGGCAAGTGCTCCCACTCCCCCATGAACATGTAGGTATACACATGCACACACACGCACGCATGCATGCGCCATACAAAAAAGAAAGAAAAGAGGAAGGAAGGAAGGAAGGAAGGAAGGAAGGAAGGAAGGAAGGAAGGAAGGAAGGAAGAGGTTCCTACCTGAGGCAAAATCCAGCAAGCTTCCAACAGAGACTGGGGGCCTCCTGAGAGCCACTTACCCGTTCTGAGGTTGTTGACGGATGGCTCCCATTCCAACAACCAAGAAAGGTGCATAAAGGGAAAAGAAGAGAGAAGGGATGTGGTTGTGATAGGTGCAACTGCAATAGGTGCTGGATCTTTCTATGCTTCTGCATGCACTGGAGAGAAAAGTGTCTGCCTTCTGGTCAGTCACTATCCCCAGCACCCCACTGATGGAAATGTCATGAGTGCTTCCAAGGTTAACCCCAGGGGAGGGGCAGAACTGTGCTGACTGGCCCAGGGAACTCTGATGGGAAGGGAAGCCTGTGCCAGCTACCCCCGGGCACCTTCTCCCTCCTCTGTCTCTCATCCCACAATCCAGAGCTCATGGGTCCAAGAGCCTGGGATACCTGTGGATATCCAGAAAGTAAGGATGGGAATGGAAACATTCTCCAGCCCCTAAGTCAAGTAGGGGCCATGAAAAATCAGAGCTTTAGACTCAGGGCTGGAGAAGGCTCAGTGGGCTTGCTGCGCAAGCATGAGGTCCTGAGTTCAGACCTCCAGCACGAATATAAAAAGCTAGGCCTGGTGGCACACGTTTGTAATCCTAGCACTGGGGAGATGGAGACAGGAGGATTCCTGGAGGTTGTTGGTCAGCTAGTCTTTTTGACTAAGTGAGCTTCAGGTTCAGTAAGAGACCCTGACTTAAAAGTAAAGTAAGGATGACAAAATGGTCCAGTGAGTAAGGGCGTTTGCCGCCAAGACTGATGACCTGAGTTTGATTCCCAGGACGCATATAGTAGAAGGAGAGAACTGACTCTGGCAAGTTGTCCTCTGACCTCAGCACACATGCTCCTCATCCCACACACACACATGCAAAATAAAATTTTAAAAAGAGATAAATAAATGTAATTTTAAAAAATAAATAAGGTAAAGAATGATTGAGGAAGATACCCAGGATCAACCTCTGGCCTTCATGTGCACACACACATGTAAATTCTCATGTACATATACACCCACGTGCATTTGCACACATATACGCCACACACACACACACACACACACACACACACACACACACACACACACACACACATACCACCCCTGGCTAAATGGAAAAGCATGTAAGTCGAGTTACCATCTTGGAAATTGAAATCTGCTTTGGACAGCAGAAAACGGAAGATGATGGTATGTGTGAACTCTACAAGGAACCTCAAAGAGGAAGATTGAATCCTGTGACTCCCACACACCCAGAGAGCAGGGGACAGCACCCAAAAGCTAGGTTCCTGGGTGCTGAGCTAGACCCAGTATCTTTTAACCAGTGATCCCCTGGGTCTTCCAAAACCTACCCAGGGTTTGCATCTCTAAGAAAGCTAAAGCGTGTCACAGCCACTTCTGTGTTTAACTCACTAGATGAAGTGACGACTTTAAAGTTCCCCCTCTGAGTTAGGACTATAGAAGAAGGTGCCAGAGTGTGAGGGACACATGAGCATGTGTGTGGCTCATGTGCTCACCCCCAGTGGCCCGCACTGACTGGGGGGTACAGTCTTGCTGTTTTTGATCTCACCCTACATTGCATATTTTGCATGCCCTGTGGAACACTGGTTGCAGACAGAGTAACAACTTGATGAAATACAAGAGCTCAAGGAGGTGCACGAGGTGGAAGCACTTCTTCACATTCCTCTGCAGGTATCTTCACCAGACAGATTTCTAGTACTCCACGGATGTAATGAGGCCAAGCGTGGTAGGGCTGGCCTGTAATCTTAGTGCTAGCGGAGATGAGGCAGGAGGATCACAAGTTTGAGGCTAGCCGGGGAAACATGCTGAGGACCTGTCCTTAAAACTACCAAGAAAAATTGATGGGGAGGCTGGAGAGATGCCTCAGTGGTTAAGAGCACTGGCTCTCTTGCAGAGGAACCGGATTTGGTTCCCAGCCCTCACATGGCAGCTACGAACCGTCTATGACTCTAGTTCTAAGAAATCTGATGCCTCTCTAGCCTCTACGGCATTGTACACATGTGGTTCACTCACATACACACAGGCAAAACACTCATACAGATAAAAATAGATTTTAAAAATTGTTTTTAAAAATTGAAGGAAATTGGAATATATTGGTAGTTATAACCAATTTGACTTTTATATTTATTAGTTTAAAAAATCCAATTACTGAAATAAATCTTTTGAGAGCAACTAAAGTATCCTGTCTTACTTTGTCAACTAGAAATAAAATATCAAAAAGTGTTAAGCCAGGTGTGGTGACTCATGCCTGTAACCTAAACTCTGAGAGACTGAGGCAGGAGGATTGCTACCATGACTTCAAAGCAGACCTGTCTCCAAAATAATTGCAACAGATCAGCTTAAACATAAAATGTAAGCATTCCAATGTCAGGAAAATACAAATAGATTTCCCTGTTTTTTGTTACGACATTATAAAGTACCATACATATGAGGAACTAAAATCAAAGATTTTTGCCTTTTTTATGTTATTTACTGTAAGTCACTTTTCTTATGTAATTGTGATATACATTCTATTGGTGAATTGTCATGTGCTGTTTGAGCTCATTGAGAGGATGGCTCTGTAAATGGGGTTGCTCACCCCCATTTCAGACCCAAGCATGTTTGTCTCAGAGTATCCTCCAAGGCCCCTGGTGCAGGGATGGGCTGTCTCCCCGACTCTGTGACAGGGAAGGAAGAGAACAGCCAAACAGCCCAAGACTAAAACCATTGTGCCCTTGTGAACAGCTGGAAGGTAAACCATTCCCAACAGAGGTCATTATTGCTTTATCCATGATATACAAGTGTCTGCAGTGGGAAAGAGAAGCTGGAAGTTCAGACATGGGAAGCTCAGGTGTGAAGAGAAAGCTTAACCGGGAGCTGCATCTGACAGCCTCAACTTCTATGGTTGATTTCCACTGGATGTTGTGCGCACCTGGTTAGATGATGTTTTCTCTATCTGCTGTTGTTATTTGTTCTCTTATTTGGAAGTCTCAACTGAGGGGGCACTGTGCTGTGCCCAGGGCTCTCTCTCCTGGGAACTCTAGCTGGCGGCATCAACTGGGCTTCCTAGTCCATTTCTGCTGGATGTTCAAGCACTCAGTTCGGTGAGGTTTTACTGTCTATCTATCGCCATCTATCTGTTGATATTTATTCTTTAATTCAGCTTGCTATATACTAATAAACTCACTTGTTCAAACAGAAAGCAAGGCTGTCACAGACCGTTCTCCAAACTGCACAGAACAGCAAAGCATCTCAAACCAGTCCAGTGGAATGTGTCATTTAAGCAAGGAAAAAGAAAAGACTGTGACTAGTCTAAAGATTTCACAAAAAGAAACTTTCAGCATAAAATGAAGACTATCTACAAAGTATATTTTACCAAAAAATCTTTTTTGGCTTATTGGGAGACAAGGTCTCATGTAGGCCAGTTTGGCCTCCAACTCACATCTATGAGGATGAGGTACCACCACACCTCACTCAAAATCACTTCTTTACAGTGCATTGAGAAAGAAAAGCATGGTCTGAGAAGTTGTATTAAGAGACTGCACACAGACCAGGGGCACAGTGTTTGCCTAGCATATGTGAGGCCTATCAGCACCACATTGGGGGGGGGGCAGCATATAAGTATTCAGAAGAAAATTGATGTCACCAAGACAGATCCAGGTTCCTTTTTTTAGTTTCTTTAATGGCAGCTTGTGTTGTGTGTGTGTTCCTGCATATGTGGAGGCCAGGAGACAACCTCAGTTTCCATTCTTTTTTTCCACTGGTCTACTTGTAAGCCAGGTTGGCCAGCCACACGAGTAATCTGCCTGCCTCTTCCTTTTTCCCATGGCTCTGAGGCTCAAACTTAAGTCCTTGTGCTTCCAAGACAAGCATTTTTTCAGCTGAGCCATCTCCCCAGTCCTCATTCTTAGTTTCTTCTTGGGTAGCCTTATTTTTTTTTTTAATTATTTCTTTCTTTTTATTTTATATGTATGAGTGTTTTGCCTGCATGTATGCAATGTAAATGCAGTTCACCACATGCATACAATGCTGGTAGAGGCCAGAATAGGGCATAGAAATCCCCAGAATTGGAGTTACAGATGGTTGTTAGCTGCCATGTGGGTGTTGGGAACCAAACCTAGGTCCTCTGAAAGAGCAGCCAGTGCTCTTGATCCATCTTTCCAGCCTCAAATAACCTTATTTTTAAGGACTGATATTACTTGACCTCTATTCTTTAGAACATTTCCCAAAAAACCAGTGAAATAATTACTTATTTTTCTTATTACAAAATGATTTATTCTATAATTTCAATATGCACTTGTTAGATCCTTTTGTAATCCAAGTTATAGTTAAAGATATCAGTCTTAATTTCCTCCACCTTGAAACATTTTTGCTGTTTCATCCTGACACATGAGTTATTTCAGATTATACTAAAGAAAGAAATGATGGAATGATGTAGGCTAGGAGAGCAATGCAAAGGTGAGATAAATCACCATGATTGCATCATTCCTGGTTTCGAGATTGCCTTGGCAAAACTACGGCATTATCTTTAGGAAGGTATAAGACTAACCTTGTAGTCTGCTTTTAACTTAAATGAAACAGAGTTGGAAATTCAGAATTCCTTTGCCTTCAGTCTATCATGGTAAAGAAAAAATAGAAGATGTTTTGTAATTCATAATTTCATAATTCTTTCAGTCTATTATGGTAAAGAGAAAAAAATAGATGTCTTGTAAAGAGGTCTTTAGACCTCCAAAGAGAATGTTTTGAGATCTTCCCCAGCGACTCTAAGGGATGTCACCATGTGTATTCTTCTGTCACCTCCGTTTATTCTTCTGCTGAAGGATTTACCTAATGGAGGAGAGTGGAGAGGGATGAAAAGTGCCAGCGCACCGAGGATGCCAGACGCCATCTGGAAAGAGAACACGAAGTGGGTGAGCCAAGCTATGGCCAGGTGGTCTACACTCAGCTGAGAGGGGAAAATGAGTAACCAAATTGCCAGAGTTTCCATCAAATGTATTCAACTGTATCTGATGGGCCAAGAGGGAGACAGGTGCTTGGCATGTTTGCGATAGCAGACAGGTGTACTGGGCCTGATGTGCGCTCAGAGAAAGGCTGCTTTCCAACTGAGTGCTAGTTTCTCAGCACAACAAGTTAGCCTCCCTCACTGTTAAAACCAAGGAAGAAGGTCAAAGCAGATAATGAGAGGAGGGCTGGAGAGCAGACGGCTGCCTCCAACCCAAGAGACTATTCAACATAGATCAAGACAACTGAAGAGATGAAGCAATTACCTAGATGAAGTCAGCAAACAGAAAAAGAGGTTATGGGAGTTGGCGGCCTAGGAAGCTAAGTCTGGGTGGACTTGGAAGTTCATGATTACCTCTTCTTTCTTAGCAGCCACTGAATATTAAGTCAAACCATTCAACTAGGTAGTGATAGAGCAGGAGCATCAAATTAGTGACTGCATGTAATCAGGCAGTATTCTAGCAAAATTAACTAGATTTGGTCTCTTTGATTGGTGAGTAAATCCTGGCATTGGACATGGGGTTGGTCAAATGAGGTTGTCTTCGTTTATTCACTTTATCATGATTTAATAAGTACTTGGGCTATATTGACTAATTAGAAATAAGCCTTAAGGAGCTTACGGTTTGAAATTGAAAACATTGGTTAATCAGCTGGGCATGGTGGATCATGCCTGTAATCTCAGAGACCAGCAAATTACTGTGAATTTGAGGCCAGCTTGTGCTACATAGCAAGACATTATCATTATAGTATATTAATCTCATCAATAAACTGGTAAGTGAGCATTCCTTTTTTATGGATGAGAAAAACCAAGTTCAAGGTATCTAAACATTTTATATAGCATCGCACAGTCCAAGACAGAGTCTGGGTTTGGCACATATCTCTCGCTGCTGAAATCCACTCTTTTTTTTCATGTAACCCAAAGGTTTTCTTAGAGGAGGCATTGAACAGATCTTGCAAAGCCTGTGGAAATGAAAAAAACAGATGAAATGAAGAACGTCTAATGGAGAAGGGCAGTGAACGTACAATTTATCATGATTTTCACACAGGTGGGGAATTACAAGAAAGGAAGTTTGTGGATGGGAATTATGAATCTAATTTTAAAAATAATTTTGAGGAACTTCTAGGACACAGAAAAAATAAGCAACAGTCATTCAGAAATGCAAAACCGAAGGCTCGGTCAGAGCTTTAGCTCTGAATATCAGAAGGAATGATGGACGTCACGGTCAACAAAGACAAAGTCTATAGAGAGAACGAAAAGAAGAAAGATGAGGGCCAAGTAGTTTCAGGAAACTCTGCCTTTAGGAAAGGACTCTGCCCAAGAGTGTCATGTTTCCCAGACTCTAAGGGATGAGAGTTTCAGAGAAAGAGGTAAATCATTACAAACTCTTCAAAAGGACCAGATAGAGTAAGGGCCAAGGGAAGCCCACTACAGGGCTGCGGATGTGGCTCACTTGGTAAAATGCTTGCCTAGCATGCACAAAGCCCTGGGTTCAATCCCCAAGTGCCTCATAAACTGGATGTGGTGGCCCATGCCTGCAATCCCAGCACTTGGGAGGTAGAGGCAGGAGGACCGGAGGTTCGAGTTCATCTTTAACTATATGAAGTCAGCTTGAAGTCAGCCTGGGCTACATGAGACCCTATTTTTTTAAAGCCTACTACATGGGCAACTAGGATGGTTCTTGTGTCCTTTAAGTGTGTTCTTGAGTAATGGAAAAAGCAGTGCTGGCTTCCCATTCAAATACTCTGGCAGCAAACGGGAGGGTGGGGGGCAAGGAGCAAGGATGAGAGAATTTTTATAGAAAGTTCCAGACTGGCCTGCATAATTTTAAACATTATAAATCTTTTCTTGCATCTCTATTTTTTCCATCTCCTCCTTCACTCTTCTCCACTGATGTGTAAACTTTTTCTGGTCAAGCCAATTCATCAAGACAGGAACACTGGTCTGAGCAGACTTGGCAGTATTGGTCTGTTGTCGGGGCGGGGGGGTTGAGGAGCATGGGAATTGTTCTAGCAAGAATTGTCACCAAAAATAGTACCATCTAGGCTAGTGATTAGAAAGGATAGCAGGGCTTAGGAAAAAGTTTCTGTTGGTTGCATTTGTGTAGAAGGCAGTTGAATGTGTTTTTAGGGATGGTTCCAGTGTCAAGGGAGAAATGGAAGATGATTTACAATTCTAGACAAGTGTGAAGAGAGAGAACCAGGTCACACCAATAAGGGCCTGTTTTAGAGAAAAGAAGGACATTTCTTCCCCGGAGATGTGAAGAAAACAAAAGCAAGAAGTTCAACAATGAGATACTAGAGATGGAAAAGCAGAGCAGACTAGGTAGTTTGTACCAATTTTTCCAACGAGGACAAACATACAAGTAGCACAAAATATAAAAGTCATCTCTCTGGGGGCTGTGGAGATGGTTCACTGGATAAGAGAAGTCACTGAACAAACATGAGGATCTAAGTTCGAATCCCCAGTATCTGTGTAAAAAGTTGGGCCTAGCCACACATACCTGCAACCCCAGTGCTGCGGCAGGCAGAGACAGGAAGATCACTGAGGTCTGCTGGCTGCCAGCCTAGCTCCAGATTCAGTGAGACACCCTGATTCAAGGGAATTAGATGGAGAGTGATGAAGGAGAACACCTGACATCTTCCTCTGGTCTCCACACTGGCATGTAAGAGTATGTATACTGGCACCCATACATGAGCATGTGCGCACATGCGCACACACGCCACATACACGTTCATCTATCTGAATGCATTGGATAGATAACATAAGAATGAAGAATTAGTAAGCTAGAATCTGGAGAAATGGAAGCCCAGGAGTTAAGTTCAGAGCATGAGCCATGTTTCTGCTTCACTGGCAGCAGAGGGCCCAAGGCTGGCAGCATGTCCCTCAGCATCACATGGCAAGAGGGATGGGTATTGGAGGCCAAGATCCATGGAGGTGACTGGCCCAAGAAAACTCTATCTCTAGGTTGTAAATTTGAATGAAGAAAGGCCAGGCTTTTGCAGACATTGCACCTCCAAATCTCTTCGACCCATGAAATTGGTTTAAATTAATCTCAGGATAGTAGTGCCCCCTGGCTCTTGGCAGAAACAAAGTGCATCTCTCTGGAGAACAACATCTTAAAGTCCTCAAATTATTTCTACTGTTAGCTTTGTAAGCATGTTTACAATTAAAGCAAAATAACCAAATAGCAGGAACGGATAACAGGAACCAGCAAACTGATGGTCAGTAGAGCAACGGACTCTCAGAAGCTCCAGATATTGATGTTATCAGAGAAAGACTAAAAAATAAGTACATTTTCTATGTGCAAGCAGATTAAAAAAAAAAAGACTGAGATACTCAGAAGAAATCATAAAAAAGGAGCCAAAAGGAATTTTTTCAACTAACTTATTGTCATAGAGGCTTTCCTTTTTGAGACAGGGTCTCCTTATAGCCCCTGCTGGCCTGGAACTCTGTAGATTAGGCTGGCCTCTATCTCAGAGAGATCTACCTGCCTTCCTTTGCTTCCCTAGTGCTAGGATTAAAAACATATGGCACCACCTGGGTCTGATAGCTGGGTTTGTGTGTGTGGTTTCTTTTCTTTCTTTTTTTTTTTTTTTTTAAGATAGGGTTTCATAAGGGAGTCAACCAGGCTGGAGCACATAGGTTGAATGAGAAGAAAGTATTCAGAATGAAGCATGGAGAAACCAAAGGATGGAAAACCTAGAGAGTAGGAGAAAGAGAGAAAGAAGAGAGAGTGGAGAAAACTTAAAAAAGCTATATGTAAAGAGTTAATGGCTGGGATGTTTTCCAAAGTCAATAAAACACATAAAGGAGCTAGCTCAATGGCGCTCAATGGAGAAAGGTACTTGCTGCCAAGCCTGAGGACCAAGTTCAATCTGTGGGACCAACATGATAGAGGGAGAAAACTGACTCTTCCAAGTGGTGCTCTGGCCTCCATACACACACCGTGGCATGTGCTTGAGCAAGCCCACACAAATAACTAACCCACAAAAAAATAATAATAATAAATAAATAAATACGATAAAAGTTTTGAGAAACATATAACACTCCAGGTTCAAGAAACCATCTTAAAACCCCAGGCATGATAAACATAAGAAGATCCATCCCTGGGAATCTCAGAGTAAATCTGCTGAAAACCAGATAGAAGGAAAATAGCTTAAAAGAACAGAGAAGAGGAGACAGACCCTGTCAAAGGAGCAGTGTTTGACTGACAGCTGATTTCTCAACAGAAATAATGAAATCTGGAAGATAATAGAACACAGGCTCTGGGGGAGGGTTAAAGTAAATGATCGCCAACCTGAGATTTTAGACCTCCTCTCAAAGGTCTTCAAGAATGAAGATGAACTAGAGAAATTTACAAACCAAGACTGAGAACATTGATCACCTCATAAATATGAAAAACTGTGTTTAAACTACCCATGGTGGTCCACACATGTGATCCCAGCACTTGGGGGATGGAGGCAGGAGGATTGGGAGTTAAAAGTCACCCGTAGCTACAAAGTGAGAGTGAAGCCAGTGTGGGTTACAAGAAAAAAATGCTGTTCTTCAAGAATAATAGTCCTGGCTAGAAAGTTGGAAAGTGTGGGTTACAAGAAAAAAATGCTGTTCTTCAAGGATAATAGTCCTGGCTAGAAAGTTGGAAAGAAATTCCAAAATGATAGCACAGTACCAGCTGTGCGAGTTTGTGGTCACAGACCCAGCCATGAGGGATACTGAGGCAGGAGGAATGCCTGAGCCCAGGTCCCTACATACCTTCTCCTCACCAAAAGCAAGTATATGAGCAGTCGCTATATAAAAATCACAAGCTGTTAGATCAAAAGTAGATGTTACTGAAAATGAATGACAATAACAGAGTTAGAATGCTCTGGAGTTCTTGAAGTACCAGAAAAAAACAATTAATACAAGACACATATTATAATCTTGGGCTAACTACCAAAGGAATAGTTAAGAGGTGGGTTAGCAAAATGACTTAGTAGGTAAAGGTACCTCCCACCAAGCCTGATAACCTGAGTTTTGTTCTCAACTCACAACCACCTGTAACTCCAGATCCAGGGAATCTGACACCTTCCCGCTTCAAAGGGACCTGCACTCACCTGCCTGCACCCACACACAAATACACATGCATATACATAAATACAAATAAAATTACATACACATAAATACAAATAAAATAAAAATTTTTGGTCTTTTTTGAGACAGGGTCTCCCTGTAGCCCCAGCTGGCCTGGAGCTATTGTAGACCAGGCTGACTTTGATCTCACAGAGATTTGCCAGCCTCTGCCTCCCAAGCGCAGGGATTAAAGGTGTGTGCTATCACACCCAACTAAAATAAATCTTTTTAAAAAAGCACTGAAAGAAAGAAGGGGAGAGCGGAAGGGTCTTTCCTGCTCCTAGAGGACAGCTTAGAGAAGGAAAGAAATCAATACATGGCCTCAGTCTTTCCAATAATACATGAAGCAAGGCCTCCTGGAGCCCTGAAGGGCTTGAGAGTCCTGGGTAAGATGTGCAATGCCCTTAAGAATCTTAGTGGGCTACAAGTTCACTAAAGGGAAGGAAATTGTTGCCAAGAAGACACTACTTTACCCAGGGTACCCAGTGCACTATGCAGTGGCATCTAACTCCCAGTCTCCAGATGGACACACTTTGTCACAGCACTGACGCAGAGTGGATGTTGTGCTGAGGGAACTGAGGGGAGAGCAGTTGCTTCTTGGTTCCAAGCAGTAGTCATCCCAGAGTGAAGGAGTTCTCAACACTGTTGGTTCTCCAGCTTTGCAAGTCAAGTTGAAAATCTAGACTTTTCTTGTGATTGCCTGTTTTTTAGTTCAATTTGTGTTGCTGTGATAAAAACTCTGACTGAGCTAGCTTAGGGAAGGGAAGGATTTATTTAGCTTACACTTCCACATCATAGTCTACCAATGAGGAAAGTCAGAGTCAGGAACTCAAGGAGGAACTTGAAGCAGAAACCATGGAGGAGCACTGCTTGCTGGCTTGCTCGCAGGCTCAGGCATAGAGAGCAATTTTTATACAGCCCAGGACCACCAGCCTGAAGAATGGTACTGCCCATGGTGGGCTGGGCCCTCCTCCATCAATGAACAATCAAGTCAATCCCCTGAAGACATGCCCATGGGACCATCTGATCTGGGAAACCCCTTAATTGAGACTTCCTCTTGAGGTAACTCTGGTCTGTGTCAAGTTGATAGTTAAAACTAACTAGGACACCCTGTTTCCTAAACATTGGTGACTACATCAAATTAATTTCACTTTAGACAAATCAAAACCCATTTTCTGACCTGGATGAGGTTGGTGGTGTGAGGAGGCAGGTGAGCTAATACTTCTGCTGCCAAATGAGTTCCTAATCTGGGTTTTCTCAGGAGCCACACCACCAACCAATATCAAATTTGGAATGTGACAGATGAAAAGGGGATATAAAACTATGAGAGGGATCACCCCAAAATTTCAGAAGGAGCTAAAGGCCCAGAGACCACAAATATAAGGTTTCCATGGAAACAAAGACAAGCTAGGAGAGGCAGGAGAGGTAAGAACATAGAAAGTCTGGGGCTCCCAAGATGGCTCAGCTGGTAAAGGCTCTTGCCACCAAACCCGACAAACTGAGTCTGATTCCCAGGATGCACATTAGAAGTAGAGAACTGACTCCCACGAGTTGTCCTCTGACCTCCACAGGTACACTATGACACTCATGTCTGTACACATATACACACATGCACAAATCAATGTAATAAAATTTTTTAAAAGGAGGAGGAGGTCCAAAGAAAGTTTCTGAATTCAAGGGCTCCAGAAATAAACTGCTCCCCTTTCCCACTGTCCCTCTTCCGTTGCTGACATCCTGCATTCCTTTCTCCTTTCTCTTCTTATTCTAGCAATTCTTCAGGCAACCAAGAGTGTGAGCCAAGCAAAGCCACCGTGGGTCAGTGGTGCCACACTACTCCTCTGTGCTTGGCCCACCAGCCCCAAAGGTGACAAAACGCATGCTTTGCCTCTTTCCCAATACCGGGTGGTGGAGTCCAGCCCAACTGCTCAGCCCCTTGTGGCTGATTTCCAAGAAGTCAGCGCTAGAGTAGAGGAAGCAGAAAGCCGTGCTTGGGAGATGTGGTCAATAGCTGGAGCAGCTGGAGGGAGGCCAGCCAGGGAACAAATATCAGAGTTCTGGAAATCAGGCTTTGGCTGAACAAAGTTCACCCTTGTTTTCTCAGAAAGCAGAGCTGGGGTGAGCCACCTCGAGAACAGGGAGAAGAACAACCAGGCTGAATATTGGCTTCCAAGCTTCTCTGGCATGGCATGCTTGGCCACCCAACAGTGACTGGGGCTGTTGATGTGCCCCTGGGGGGTAGAGGGCAGGCAGCAGCTCCAGGTGAAAGGGGAAGATGGACAGACAATCAAAACAAGACGGAGGAGGAGCTGGGGAGGTGGCTCAGGGGTAAAGTGCCTGTTGTGTAAGCATGAGCAACTGAGTTCTGATCTCCTGCACCCAAATAAGAAGCTGGTACGGTGGCATGCCTCAGTAACCCCAGCCCTGGCAGGGGGCAGAGACAGGTGAATCAAGTGCTAGTCAATGAGGTCAATTGAGGAGTTTCAGGTACAATGAGAAACCCTGTCTAAGATGGAGGGTCCACAGGATGGCTCAGTGGGTGAAGACCCTTGCCACCAAGTCTGGTAACCTGGGTCTGATCCCTGGGACCCACATGGTAGAAGTAGAGAACCAAATCCCACAAGGTGTCCTCTAACCTCCACACATGTGCCTTGGTATGCACACATGATAAATAAATGTATTTTTAAAAGATTTTATGTATGTATGTATGTGTGCGTGGGGGGGGGAGTGCCAGAAGAGGGTGTGGGATCCCCCAGAGCTAGAGTTACAGACATCTGTGAGCCATCCCATGTGGGAGCTGGGAACCCAACTCATGTCCACTGCAAGAACAGCAGGTGCTCTTAACCACTGAGCCCTCTCAGCTGCTGAGCCATCTCTCTATGCTCCATTTTTTAAATTAGAAAAATAACGTAGAGAGTGATTCAGGAAAATACTCAACACAAATGCTTGGCCTCCATAGGTGTATGGATCCCCCAACACCATACACATAACCACATGTACACCTACATACATCATGCATACAAACATACACACCATGCACATATACACACACCATTCACACACCCACATTCATGCACACACATACATACTCATGCACACATACATATACACATATGCACATGTACACACACACACCACACCCCCTCAGATGCACACACATATACACTATGCACATACACACACTATATACATACACAAACACATGTATACACTATGCATATATATACATTATGCATATACCATATGCACACTCACATGCACACACACATGCACACTATGCACACACATGCACAAACACACACCATACATTCACATGCACACACACATACCATGCACATATATACACAAATCATACACATGCTCAGATGCATGCACACATATACACAGTAGTCACACTATACACACTTACATAAGTACACATAGATGCACACCCACATGCATGCACACACATATGCACACTATTCACATTTTATACACATATATATACACATGGCACACTATACACACATATACATCATATACATACCCACATGCATACACACACATACACTACTTACACTATACAAACATACATAAATATATACACAAACACACCACACACACCCACACGCATACGCACACAAGACTGAACATCAGCCTTGGAGACCGAGGTGAAAGGAAAGGCAATCAAAGGCTTTTTGTTTTTAGTTGAGTTGCACAAATTTATCTTAAATTAATTCCCCATCCATAATTGCCTCTGAAGCACTCAGGGTCATGTGACCAGCAACTGCTTTTGTAAGTAGGGAACCCTCCATTCTTGGCAGAGTTTGAGCAGAATATCAGCTGTTACCTACCAGATGTGATTTTAAGAGTAGAGCTGAGCCAGGTGTGGTGGCTTACGCCTTAACTCCCAGTATTCGGAGGCAGAGGCGGGCAGATCTCTGTGAGATCGAGACCAGCCTGGTCTACATAGTGAGTTCCAGGTCAATTGCGGCTACAGGGAGACCCTGTGTCAAAAAAAAAAAAAAAAAAAAAAAAAAAAAAAAAAAAGGCTGTATCTGGGTGTGCACACCTGTGATCGCAGCACCAAGTAATCTGGTACGGGGATTGTAAATTTGGTGTCTTCAGTGCTTAGGAGCACACTTGTGTATGACTGGGTAATCATCCCTGGCCATGTCTGCTTTCTGGGAATTTAAGTGTCACTTACAAATACTCAGGCAAGCCAGACTGTCTGCACATAGGCCTGACTATCTGCAGATTAACTCACTGACGGTTCCCAGGTAGGAAAGAGGTTTGGTTTAAGAAATGAGGCAATTTAGATATTAATAATAGTTATGTTGAAAAACAACAAGTTTCTAAACAGAACTAAGCTTTTGTTTGGGGATTTTTTTTTTTTTTTTTTTTTGAGAGGGTCTCCTTAGTCCCAGCTTACCTGGAAATCACTATGTGGACCAGGCTGGCCTAGATCTCACAGAGATCTGCCTGCCTCTGCCTCCCAAGGTCTGGGATTAAAGGCACGAGCCACCACACACAGAGGGGTTATTTTTTAATTCTCCTTTTTTCAAGCTGTTTCTAATGGGCTACCTCTTAAGAAAGGCTCCTGTAGTTACTTCAGGGTTCCTGGAAGTCCTATTTCTTTGTAACTTGATAGCATTCTAGCTTATCTAAGGGATAACTTAACCTGTTTCTGTCCTTGCACACCCAGACCTACACCGGGGATATAACATGTGCTCAACAGATACTTGTAAAATGAGAGAGATGCAAACATCAAGTAGGCATGTTGGCCATTTCTGTGTGCTGGTGATTTAGCGTGTCCCTGGGCAGTAACTTTGCCATCTGGACAACCCATGCATTCCCCAGTGCATCCTCGTCACAGTCTCTACAATGGGTAATTGTTTGGGTCTACATGTCCACTGTAAGTTTGTGAAATAAAGTCTTAGTCCAGAGCATGATGGGAGGTGGTGGAGCCTTTAAAAGATGGGGCCTAGAGGGAGGCTTTTAAGTCATTGAATGATATGCTTGAAAGGGTTAATAGGACGCCAGCCCTTTTCCCCTTTTCTTTCATTTGATGCCATGAAGTGAGGTACAGTTCTACCACATGCTCCTGTCATGACCTTACCACAGGCCCAGAGCAGTGGGGCCAATTGATTAGGAACCGAGGCCTTCCAAACCGTGAGTCAAAATAAACCTTTTTGCTTGATAAATAGATTATCTCAGACATGTGTTACAGTTACTGGAAGCTGATGGACACTTGACGATTATCCCATTTCACAGATGACTCTTTGAAGCTGATCACTGGCAGAACCAGAATTTAAAGTCAGGCTGGTCTGACTGACTCCCAAGTCAAAGCTCTCAGGGAATTAATGGAATCTCAGCACCCTGCTCAGGATACACAGTGTGTGTGGTGTGTGTGTGGCGTTGCCGATGTGTTGTCATACAGGCACATGTGTGCACAGATGTTACTCCTGCATGCACATGTGGAGATCGGAGGTTGACATCAGGTGACTTCCTCCATCATTCCCTACCTTATCTTTCTGAGACCAGATCTCTCACTGAACCCGGACTGGCCAGCGAGTCCCAGATTACAGGCCACACCCAGCTTTTATGTGGGTACTAGGGACCCAAACTCAAGTCCTCATGCTTTCATAGTGAGCTTTACCGACTGGGCCGTCTCCCCAGCCCCCCGGCTGTCTTTCTTTCACTGCTGTACGTGGTGGGTTGAGCAGATGAAAACGTCAATGAATACGTGAAGAGAGGACAGCAGGCCTGAGCCCCGGCGGGGTGTCCACAGCCCACCTCCGCAGCTGTATCTGCTACTGGCTCAGGCCTTAAACTCTGCGGCCTCCCCTCCCCCAACCCTAAATTACTCCCAGGCCCTCTGTTCCACAGTTGTTCAGTAAATCCCTTGATTTGAAATGACGATCACAGGTTGGAGTGCTTAAAATAATTTTGCCAAATGTTCCATCTCTCTACGCTGATGAATACAATGGATGAAAAATTTCAAGTGGAAAAAAAATTAAGAATTCACTCTGTTAGGAAAAAAATATTTCGGGTTACATGCATAGCGTTGGTTTGCACCTAAGGGTTCTTTCCCCCGGAAGCTGGCTGAATGCTGACCTGTAGTGGGCAGGCCAGAGAGGGGGCTGTTTAGAGGTAAAACTTGTTGCTGATTCAGGGAGCAAAGGTCAGGGGTGCGTTGGGTTTGTTTAAGCGTGAGTCAGAGGAGTGGAGGGGCGACCCTGGGTCTCCAATTTCCAATTTCCTGTGCAAGCCACTGAACACACGACTCCCCTTTCCAGCAGTCTTTTATGTGTGCCGCTCTGTGGAACAAAGGCAGATACTGTATGAGGCCACACATAAATAACCCAGATAGGCCACTGTTTCCTTCTCTAAGGGAGACATCTGTGGAATCCGGAATCTGGAAAAATCCAAACTCTAAGGAGGCAGGGGAGAAGGCAAACACTGTCTGGCACCTTGGTCATCTGAGGCCCTTAGGAGTTCTTGCCTGACTTGTTATCCCTAGGCAGCCCCCAGCCTACCTGCGTAGTCAGGCTCTAGCTATTTCTTCAGGACAGCCCTGCCAGTGGACGGTGGCATGGGGGACAGACCATAAGTCAGAATGAGGCTTCTCCATCTCTCCAGATCCTCCTCCAGCAAGCTGGCTCTGTGAAGGACCTGTGAGGCTTTCTCTAGTCACAGGGCCTGGAGAAGGCAGTAAAGATGAACAATCTGGAGAGAGGGTGATCCTCTACCTAAACACAACCCCCACCCCCAGAAACAAGGAGGCACTAGGTCAGGCAGGCCCCAGGGTTAGTTAGCTCAACCTCCAATAGGATCCGGGAACTACTGAGACACTTGTCCACAGGGTCACCTTAGACAGACACCGTTCTCTGCAGATCTGCCCTTCTGCACAGCAAATCCAGCCCTCTGAGAAGAGCGGTAATGGGTCTCTACCCGTCTGGCATTATGCTGTCCTTCAAGATCTGTCATAAGTGACCTCTTGCGGTCATGCTGAATAGTACTAAGCTGGTCATTTGAGCTTGGGGGTGGCTCTGTGCACCCCTCAGATGATCTCAGATGAAACGGTCCCTGTTACCTCCTCAGGCGGCCTCACCCAGAACCTCTAAGCCTTTGAGTACAGTGAGTGTGGGGACAGCAGTCTCTGGGGCTAAGTGAGTCCAACACTCCCTGCTTCCCAAGCAGAGATTGTCCCTGGCCCTTTCTGGGCCTCTGCTTCCTCATTTGTCAGGCATAGCTTTGTCCACCTCACCAGTTGATTGTAAGGAGGGGACTCACCTGCCCCATGGGTTAGCAGGAGTCATAGAGAAAATGGTTCTGAAAGAGGCAGCAGAGCAGGACAGGGCAGCAGTGGTCAGGACAGAAGAGGGGCAGGTCAGGGTGGGAGGGGAGGGTGGCTTTTCAAGCACGAGTCCACCAGTTCTGATCACAACTTTACCTCCAGCGCTGTCTGCTGTAGGTCTACTGACCTGTTTCCCTCTTCCTGGGCCAGGTGACCAAGGCAGACTCTACTCCAGACCCCACCCCCTTCCCTCTTCCTTTCTCTCACTGGACTGACAGATGCAGGAACCCTTGAGCACCTGTCTCCTCCAGTCAGTCCTGCTGGAAACAGAAAACAACTTAGCTTCCTTTGCCTCTGAGCCACGCTGTATCTTTTCCACCCAGACTCAACCAGTGTGCCCTCTGGGGGAGGGGGGGCAGCAGGGCCAGCACCCAGGGAAAGGTGATCTTCTCACTGCCATCGTTTGGAATGACTGGTGCTTGGCAATTAAAAATTTAAAATGCAGCCTGATCTTAAGCCTGGGTCATTATTGTCTTTTAAAGTGTAGGGACAATGTGCCCTCATTGGCAGTACCCAAGGGAGACCCATCCTGTACCCCTGTGTGGCACAGCTCACCCAGGGTGACCCTCCTTACCCTCCTGAATGACCCCCTCTCCTCTCTTTCAATGCCCTAATTTCAAGAGGCAGTTGGTGCCCTTATTCCTGTCTTCATGAGTCACCCCAAGCTGTGACAAGGGTCCTCAGCCACCTTTTTCTTTCCATGTTTTGTTCCTCTTTGCAGGTGACTGCATTTAATGGGGAAGCACTGTCAGAAGAAAGGAAGGGACACCTTGATCACCTGCTTCCGGGACCCACCTCTTCTCCCTGTAAGGTATGAACATTCCCGGAACCAGGCCTGGTAGTGCTGGCCTGTCATTCCAACTACCTCAGGAGCCGAGGCAGGGGCCTGTAAGGCTTGTCTGGTCCACTTAAGAAGACAAGGCCCTGTCTCAAGGTTTAAAAATAAATATATAAATAAATAAAAGAAGTGGGAGCTGGGGATATAGCTCAATGGTAGAGAACATCCTAAATATGTACAAGTCTCTGGGTGTACTCAGTCTCTATTAACACACACACACACACACACACACACACACACACACACACACACACCATTGACTTTTTGTTCTTGTTTTGTTTCTTGGTTTTGTTTTGTTTTGTTTTTGTTGAGACAGGGTCTCCCTGTAGCCCATGCTGACCTAGAACTTGATAGGCAGACCAGGCTGGCCTCTCAGTCTCACAGAGATCTGCCTGCCTCTGCCTCCTAAGTGCTGGGATTAAAGGTATGTAACACCACACCCAGCCGACTCTAGTTCTTGAAGGAAGAATCCATCCTCTCATGTAGAGCCGATATGACAAAAAGAAAAAATGGAACCACATTCTGGACCTTATGCAGGTGAAACGTGTAGAAATTTCTGTAAAGAGAAAGCAGAAACTGTATCTCACACCATTTAGCTTTGTTTTAGTGATAAATGGTCTTGACGGCTTGATATTCCAGTGTTTATGGCTGTCTACTGCATCCCACACTCCCACCGGCCCCTCGCCTCATTGGATCCTACAGAAACCTATAAGCTTGGTGTTTTCTTTTGTTTTTAATCTTCTCTCATCTCATAGCTGAGGAATTGAGGCCAAAGACATAAAAGGGTTCTTGAGGCAGGAAGTAGCAGAGCTGAAACTAAAGCAGGTCTGTGTGAAATCAGGCAAACAGTCAGTTCATCTCAGATCCCCCCAGGGTGTCCACTGTGCCCTGTGCCAGTCCAGATGCCCTTCCTCCAAGGATGTCAAGACACCTCATCGATGGAGAATTACCACCTGCTCCGACAAAAGGGGACCAACCCTTTCAGAAGCAAGCCCGTGTCCAAAGTTGGGGTTAATGATCAAGCTGGAACAACGTAAAGACTCGCCTTCCCGCTCCTCCTTTATCAACGTGTGACTGGGATTTGAGTGCCAAGGCAAACCACTCCAGAGCCACATCCTTAGCAGTGACTTATTAAAGAGTAAATCAAAGTTTGCTCAAAGAGAAAAGTAAATACTCTCTCTCCGAGCCAAGCTGGTCCCCAGCTCACTTCCTGGTTCCACTGTTGACTCAGGCTGAAATCCTAGATAAGTGACTACACTCACCACCCTGGGCCCAAAGGGCAGACCTGGAGAAAGAGCCTGAGACAACGTGGCCCCCTAACACCAGAGCCTGGCAAGGTGCTGACTCTCACAGAGAGGGAAAGCACGGACAAAAGCGAGCAGGCACAGAGCTCCACATGCAGGTAGCGGCTGCCTGTCCTTGTGCCTGTGATTGTGAAGAAGTGGGTCACCTGTTTGTCACATCACCAATAGAGCCCTGCCATCCTTTGGCTCTTTGCTCACCCATAATTAGTGGGATGGAAGAGAGAAGACCTGCACTTTGGGCCTCAGATGGCAGAGAGGAAGAATCAGAGCAAAGTTGACAAGAGTCAACTGTAATCACACAGTGCATATTTTCAAAGAAACAAATAAAAATAGCCAGAAGTGGGTCAGCACTTACAGTGAGGTTAGAGGCAGGAAACTGGGACGGACTTCAAGTGCTGCTCCGGACAGAAGTTGTATTTCACGAACACAGACTCGAGCTACCTCTGCTATCTCACTCCCACTTGCTGCCCTGCCTTTTCCTTTGCTGCTTTCTGGATATACGAGGCCTTAATTCCAATGCTACCTCCTCTTTCTGGAGGCTGAAGACAAAAGATATTTCCAAAGAATTCACCAGAATCCAGGTGTAGTTGCCAGGTGTCTATAGGCCAGAGCTGGAGGGAAGGGAGGAGAATCAGGAGTTCAAAGTCATCCTCGGCTACATAGCATGTTTCTGGTCAGCCTGGGCTACATAAGACCCAGGGAGAGAGGGGAGATGGGAGAGGGGGGAGGGGGAAAGGG
>NW_008349596.1:194484-196622 GCF_000622305.1 Nannospalax galili | reverse complement strand
AGAGGGGAGGGGGAGAGGGGAGGGGAGAGGGGAGAAAGGAGAGAGAGAGAGAGAGAGGAGAAACTCTCACTGGGGACTGGGGAGACAGAAGGGAGAAATACAACAAGGTGGCCTGTCTTTGTACAACCTCAG
This sequence comes from Nannospalax galili, assembly GCF_000622305.1. NCBI lineage: Eukaryota > Metazoa > Chordata > Mammalia > Rodentia > Spalacidae > Nannospalax > Nannospalax galili. Next base: position 196,490 of record NW_008349596.1, on the reverse strand, counting down.
AGATTGTTGTTCAATATCAATGGGCAGAAGGCAGATGATTAATGGCTGTCCTGAGTGATTTACGTGGTGGCCAGCAAGCTCACCTCACAGCCCATTCATAGGTGTTCATAGTGGTCTGTGTCCAAATACCTTGAAGAGCACACATGGTCCCTCCTGTCATTGTTCTCACAGACCTGTGGCATGTGGTGTGCCACATGAATGGAACAGATGCAAGACTACACAGGATGCTCACATAGTACATGTAATACATACAGTGCACACATACAGAACACAAGCACAGTGCACACCTTCCTAAATGGTCTGCATGCTCTTGTATGCACACACAGTATGTACACCTAGTGGATGCATAGACTCACAAATGTAGGCCCACGCAGATGCAGATACACACACACACACACACACACAGAGTAGAGTTGAGCCTCTGTACCTTTGACTTCTGCATCCATGAATTCAACCAGCTTAGGATAGGAGGATATTTGTGTCTGTATAATACATACGCAGGCCTTTTGTTCTTGTCACCATCCTCATACAGTACAGCACAACAGCCATTACACAGTATTTACACTGAGTTGGGTATGAGAAGTCATCCAGAGATGATTTGGTATTCAGAAGGATATGCATGTTACACACAAATATTCCATTTTATATCAGAGATAAGCATCTTCAGATCTTGGAACTAGTCCCTGTAGATCCTGAGGGACCCCTGTACTCCTGGGCACACACAGTGTATATCATGGAACCTGTGTGCACACATGGTAGACCAGCACACCTCCCACATGGTGCCAGCTCTCTCAGTAACCTTAAGACTTTGGCAGTTGTTAGCTCCTACTCTTGGCAAGATTGCACTTCCTTGTGGCCTCAGTGACATGTTTGGGGCAGATTTTACAGGCTTGTCAGAGAGGGGGAGAGAGAAGACACCATGCAATCATCTAAGCTATAAGTTTCGGGTTACAGGTCCCCAGGATCAGCACAGAAAAACTGAGTGAAGTCTTCTGATGAGAGTTGACATGACTGATAATTTTCTGGAGTCTTGAAATACACACTGCTTCCAAACGTTCTCTTTAAAAGAAGTTCTGGGGCTGTGACCAATGATGTAAAGGACACATATGTGCATGCTTACATGCAAACATGCATGTTCAAGATGTGAGGCAGAGGACACAGGCCCAGTGAGCCCGAAAGAGTTTGGGGGTGTTAGTGCACTGTCTTTCTGTCCTTCATCTCCTGGAGGGAGAGAGCAGTCACTCAGGGGCAGAGTCTGGAGCTGTCTGTGGGCCACAGGGCCTGATCAGTTCAGGCAGGACAGAGGCAGCCTGTTTCGGGGAACTATTCTGGGATGCCAGATGTTTGGGGTACTGGCCAGCCCCACATCTCCAGCCAGCAGAACTGGTGTGTGCTATGGTCAGTGAGTTCTGTCATGCAGCAATGGCATCTGTTTCCACTTATCTTGGAACTTAAAGAGGAGTCCTGGGAACATTTGCCCTCAAAGACTCAGGTGGACAGGAAGAGTAAAAGTTCCAGAAAGACCAGCAGGGCTTTCCTTGAACTCTCAGGCCCTGACCCTGACAATGGTGTGGGGAGGTCTGAGTGTCTCTAAAATTTGCTTGTTATACATCTGGCCTGCAAAGAAGGTTGACCAAACACAAGACCATGGCGGGGAGGTTGGGGGGAGGGGGTCTGCAAGAATTGGTGTTTTTCCTTAAGTCTGGGTTTGTTTGAGGGGTGGGATTGTTTGGGGAGTATGAAACGGAAGCTAGTCAGCCCAGATAAACTTAAATCTATAGGCAAAATTCCCTTTCCTACTAGCTTTTTTCAAAAAATGACAAAGTCACACCAGAGAGGAAATGAAAAGGGAAATTTTGAGACTTCTCATCTGTCCAGAAAGCCCCGGCTGTGTTTCAGAACCCGCCAGCGTAACTGTCGGGCCTGCGGTCACACAGCAATCCCAGGAGGCCTTGCGTCCGTGGCCATTATATCAATAAGGAAATACAATCGCCAAACCACAGGCC
>NW_008349596.1:185012-190012 GCF_000622305.1 Nannospalax galili | reverse complement strand
GGTTTGATATCTCTGATCGCATAGCCATTGCTCCATTTCATTATGGCCAAATGGCTGTCCCTGGCTAGAATAACATAGTGAAAAACAATAGGTGACACCATCCATGGGGGCTCTAATCCTGCCAAGAACAAAAAAAACTCAGTAGCATTTGCAAAAGGGCTGAGCTGTGAAGCCAGAGAATGGCCTTGAGCTTGATGGTACACTGAGTGCTATCTAAGAATCTTCCTGGTCAAAGTTCCACCTCCATTTGATAGCAGTTCTCACCACCTCCTCTAATATCAACCTACCATAAAATGAGAAGAAACACAACAAATTTATCCCTGCCTGGGAAGGTAATCCAATACACACAAGTTGGGGCATCTCAGCAAAATGAAAAAAATACTTAGAGCTCCATTCGGCCTCCCCATCCCTGAGACGCCAGGTGATACTCAGCAAGTCATTCGGTTTTACTGTAGGTTCTTTATCATTTAGAGATGCTATTTGAGGACTAGAGCTGAAAGAGCCAAACAGTATTATCCAATTAAGGTGGAAAACACTGTATAAATGCAACTTAGGCCAGGGCTTAAATAGCCACATATGGTTTCATGAAACGCACTCTGGTGCATCAGCCAGCAGTAAAAACACGCGGGAGGGAGATGGTCTGGCTGGAAATGAACTGCAAATTGATAAACATGTAGTTGCTAATGCAGTGTTTATTATTTTTTACTAGGATAAAAATTAACTTGCACGGCCTTGGCCAGCCAGTAACTTGAACTCTACCATCTGGGTGGTGGAGTTCGTTGTTCTGCAGCTCCAGGTTACAAGTAACTGTTGCCAGATTGCATTTGTGAACAGGATCTGGATGTCCAGACAACGTAACTGATAAAGGCTTCAGTGTCATCAAACCAGTCAGGCCAGCAAAAAAGACCTTCAGGAGGGAGCCAGAAGCAGGGGTGTCCCCTCCAGTGTCCTCCAAGTTCCTGATCTCTATGTGTGCATGTGTTCATATGTGTGCAGATATGTTTTTATGTGGAGGCCAGAGGTCAACCTTGACTGTTATTCTTCAGGAGCTATTCACCCAGTTTTAGGAGGCAGGGCCTCTCACTGGCTGGAGCTCAACAATTAGGTTAGGCTGACTGGCCAGCAAGTCCCGGAGATCTGCCTGTCTCTGCCTCCCCAGTGCTGGGACAACAAGTGATAGAATGTGTGAATTGCAGACGAGCCACAAGACTCATTAGGTAAAGCCATAAATCCCTTAAAAGTGGCTAACTGGCCTTAAATTGGCAGTCTGGCCTCACTTAAGCCTTATCAATTGATCAATCATTGGGCTGAGAAAGATTGTTTATGGAGTCAACCTGTCTCCTTTAGTGCCATAGATAACTCGCCTGAGAAAATAATCTTGGGACAGAGACCCACAAGGACATTAGACGCTGGCACCAAGCAAATTCCCACAGCTACATTCAACAGTTACTATCTAAGTCCAAACTGCCCCTCCCTCTGAGGCAGACGCCTGTTTTCTGAGGACGGCTTCTGTGCTTTGCTGTGTTCTCTGAACAAAGAGGACATGTTCCTTGTTTATGGTAGTTCTGGCTCTGACTCATTTCTTAACTTTCTAAATTCCTTCCTTTTCTGCTCTCCTAAATCTAAGTGCGCATCCCCACACCTGACCTTTTTATGTGGGTGCTGGGACTCAAGTCCTCATGCTTTGATGACTAGCACTTTACCTACCTAGTCCTAGCACTAAGTTCCACATTTCAAGTTAAGTAAGAGGCTGTCAACTTCTGCAGAAAATGGCCTTCGTGCTGTGAAGCCATCCAAGCTGCAAGGCAGCCCCTCTTAACCCAAAAGAAATCACAGGGATGCTTGCAGTAGAGTGTGTGTGTGTGTGTGTGTGTGTGTGTGTGTGTGTGTGTGTGTGTGTGCAGAGAGATCTTGAGGACACTAGGGGCAAGCTTGAGCAAGCACAGCCAGCCACATGACAGCCCCAGCAGCTGCTCTAGCAGCAGAGCTGACCTCTCTCCCCCTTGGGGCCCTTTTCCATCATCTGGATCAATTTACTCTAGCTGCAGCACCCTGCACAAGCAGGGACTGAATTATGACTCATGGAAATCCCCTCTGCACCAGGGAATCAGGCAGCTTTCAAACTCTCAACAATTAATGACCCCTTTGGTCAAAGGCGGATAGAAAAAAATAAAAATAAAAACCAGACTGCAAGGCTACGGGTTTCCAAACAGGCTGTTTGGTGTCTAGTAAATTAGAGCGAGTGGGTGGTGGAGGCACCAGTAATGTTACCCAGTAGAATGCGGTCTTCTTTGACGTCAGCAAGATATTTCTCTCCCTTTCTCCTCTCACCCTTCTTCCCTTCCTGTGTTCCCTCCCTCATCCTCACCTCTTTGTGTCACAGAGGCCGGCTGAAATCAGCTCAGAGTTTTGCCACAAAACTCCCAGTCTGACCATTCTCCACCTCGACAAAGATGCAAGATGCAGGCTGTGGCCGGAGGTAGGCAAATCAGAAAGATGAAAAAGCCCACATGACTCAGGGCAGGAAGCAGCCGGCCCTGGGAGGAGGCGGCCACCACCACAGGCTGTGCATTCCTGCCCTGCCTGGCCCGGTCACTGTCCCCTCCATTCCCTCTGAGGGAACATTCTTCTGAGGCAAGAACACACACTGGTCTCAGGCAGGCCTGAAATAGTATCTTGGCAAGCATGCACCCTGCTGTGCAGCCTGTCTGGCTCCCTGCTGGGCCCCTGACTTCTGGTACCTTTTCCACCAAGATGTGTTCTCCACTCATCAGAGGCAGCAATAGCTGCCCTGCATCAGCACAGACCTAGCTGGGTTAAGATTCCTAGGCTAGGTAAGTACTCCTGGCCTGGCCCTGCAATGCTGTTGTTCTTACTTTATATTGCACATGCAAACACACACATGTGCACATGTACACATACAAACACATGCATGTACATGCACACACAGTTGTCTCATGGCTACTAGTCTCAGCAAGGCTACACATGCAGATATACATGCACACACACACACATGCACACCAGGTACATGCACACATGTGAGCCATTGTTTCAACAGGGCACACTGTCTGAGTATTGGAATGAGTCACTTCATGGCCTCTACTCTCAGCAAAGCTACACGAGTATACACATGTATGCATACACACATATACACACAGGTACACATACATATACATACACATATGAACCATTATTTCAATAAGGGCACACTGAGTATAAGCCAGCCACTAGTCTCAGCAAGGCACATGCACACACAGTTACATATACACTCACGTACACATATGAGCCATTGTTTCAATGGAGGCATGCTGTGAGTATTGGAATGAGCCACTTCATGGCCGCTGATCTCAACAAGGCCACACATACACACACAGGTACACATACACACATGTACACACATAAGCCATTGTTTCAACAGGGGCATGCTGTATTAGAAGAGGCCACTTCATGACCACTGTTCTCAGCAGACCTACATATGCACACAGGTACACATACACACACATACACACATGAGCAATTGTTTCAGAGGGGCATGTTGTAAGTATTGGAAGGGGCCATTTCATGACCACTGGCCTCAGCAAGGCTCCTTGGGGTCTGGAGTAATGTGACTTTCTTTGTTTTCTGCAGGCAGCAACTCTTTGAAAGCAGCTAACATACACACAAACACATATATGACATGGAAGGAGAAGGAGACTACATGGGAAGGGAGGAGGATCTACAGGGAGGGAGAGGGAGAACACAGAGGATTGGGGTAATGGAGGGACAAAAGACGAAACGCCACACACCATCTCTCACACATGGAACAAGGGTTAACTACATATGCACAGCATGAAAGAATGATTTAGAGAGAGGAAAGGGACCAGTGAGGGTGGGAGAGGGACACAGGAGGGTAGTGGAGGAGATAAATATGTATGTATGAAAATGTCATAATGAGGAGCTGGAGAGATGGCTCAGCAGTTAAGCACTGGCTGCTCCTGCAGAGGACCTGAGTTTGATTCCCAGAACCCACTTGGTGGCTAACAACCATCTGTAACTCCAGTCCAGAGGAATCGGATGCCCACTTCTGACCTCCATAGGCATTGCACAACATGGGTGCACTTACATATATGCAAACCATACACTTATACACAAAATAAAAATAACGAATAAAATATTTTAAAACAGAAAATGTCATAATGAAACCCACTATTTTTTACACTGACCAAAAACTTGTTTTAATTATTTTTAAAATAAATGTTTATTAAAAGAATGAAAAGAAGGATGGGAGGGACAAGATAGTACCTCAACCCCACAGGTTTGTCCTGTCAGCTATAAATGACGTTCCAGGTGGGGGCAGGGGGTGTGAACAGAATACCTGGGGTATTCATGGACTGATTTAATGGGTGCAGGATGTGCTGCTGGGTCCTCCTCCTTCTGATCTGAATGGCAAGACATCAGAAGGCTTTAGAACAGGGAACACATTATAAGGCAGGCATGAGGTTGTAGGAAAAACACATGCCTGGGAGGCTGATCAGAGTCCTGTGGATCTACTCAGAAATTAGACAAGGATCTGAAGGGGCGTGTGTGTGTGCGTGTGTGTGCACGCATGTGTGCATGCTTACTACACCGCAGGGATAGGAACTTCATGGAATTGTCATGGGCAGATAACAGCTTTTCAGTAAGCTCACATTAACCAGATATTTAAATGTAGGAAGGATGGATGGATGGATGGATGGATGGATGGACTGGAGAATGGATGGGTGGATGGATGAATAGATGAATGGGTGGATGGGTGAATGGATGGATGGACAGGTGGATGGATGGATGGATGGATGATGGATGGATGGATGATGGATAGATGGATGGATGGGTAGGTGGGTGAGTGGGTAGATGGATAGATGGGTGGATGGGTAGATGGGTGAATGGGTAGATGAATGGAAGGCTGCATGGGTAGATGGATGGAAAGATGGATGGATGGATGGGTGGGTGGATGGGTGAATGGATGGAAGGAAGGATGGATG
>NW_008349596.1:148179-184993 GCF_000622305.1 Nannospalax galili | reverse complement strand
GTGGGTGGATGGATGGGTGAATGGATGGGTGGGTGGGTGGGTGGATGGATGGATGGGTGGATGGATGGGTGGGTGGATGGATGGATGGATGGATGGGCAGATGGGTCAATAGATTGATGAACAACTGAATGGAGATGAAAGAGGAATGAATCAGTCTAGAAAACAAAGAAAGCAAACAGGGCCCAAAGCTTTCTGAAGGGCTGGACAGGTTTAAGAGATGACAGTATGAAGGGGCTGGAGAGATGGCTTAGTAGTTAAGAACACTGGCTGATTTGAATCCCAGCACCCATGTGGTAGCTGACAACTGTCTGTTACTCCAGTTCTGGGGAATCCAACAGCCTCTTCTGTCCTCCGCAGGCATTGCATGACATGGATGCACTTACCCACATACAAGCAATACACAAATACACATAAAATAAAAATTATAAAGAAAATATTTTTAAAAATAAGATATAAAAAAGAGATGACACAATAATGTCACACATTCTAGACCCTATGTCTGAAGAGGATGGAAGTGAATATGTCCACCAAAGGCAAGCCTGGGTGCCTTCTGAACGCATGCAGTGGGCTTTCGTGTGGTCCTGCTGGCCACAGCCTCACCTCTACTGTCATTTCAATTCTGTTGGTCACTGCCGAGGGGGAGTGGGAATGGCTGCTCTTCTGGTCACCCCAAGGGGGCTGCAGGGTTCTGGTTGAAGCAGTTAAAGCCGCTAGAAAAAGGAAACACAAGAGGAGCCAGGATGGGAAGAAATGGCAGCCATGTATGTGCCTGAGGACATGTCTGCCACCTGTGCTGACCAGTGCCCCTGGGAGAGCTCTGGGTCCTTGGCTTTAGAGACATGAGTGGTTCAAAGCAGCAGAGGGCAAAGATGAAGCAGATGCTCTTGTGATCACCTGACCTAGCTCATTGCTAACCTTCACTCACACAACCACGATCCCCAGCATCCCTGCAAAGCAGCCCCCGTGATGGTCTGTGCATGGCCCCTGAGGCAGAGCTGTCCAGTTCCTATCCTTGATGGATGAAGTTGGTGAGGATCACCATACCTCCTGCAGCACATGGAAGGCTCCTGGTTTAGAGGAGACCCTTAGAACTGGAGTGTATTTTTATTGCTAACAGCCAAGATTGTCCACTGCCCTCCATACATTCACCCACACAATACACAAGGGAGGGAGGGAGGGAGGGAGGGAAGAAAGAGGGAGGGAGGGAAGGAGAGGAAGGAAGGAGGAAGGGTGGAAGGTGACATACTTATATAAGGCAGGAATCCATCTTGTCCTTTCTCTGAGGTAAAGCTGCCAAGCCCAAAAGCCTTTACCCTACAGGGAGAAATTGGCCCAGGGTGGCCACAAGCACCAGAGCTCAACTGCAATGGAAATAGCTGATGGGGAAGAATGCTTTTACCACTGGCACTTAGAATGATGAGCAATAAGTCTTCACTGTGAATGGAGACTCCTGGTTGCTTTTCCTTCTTGGCGAAGCCACCCTGTGAAAGCCAGGATCCTAGAAACCAAATGCCACCTCTTTTTAAATATATTTTATTATATTATTTTTTAAATTTATTTATTTATTTGTCTTTTTGAGATAGGGTCTCCCGGTAGGCTGAACTCACTATGTAGACCACGCTGGCCTCAAACTCAGAGAAATTCGCCTGCCTCTGCCTCCCTAGTGCTTGGATTGAAGGCATGTGCACTACGCCCAACTATTATACTTTATGTGTATGAATGTATTGCCTGCATGTATGTAAGTCACCTGTGTCCTACAATGCCAGCAGAGGTCAGAAGAGAGTGTCAGATTCCCCTGAACTAGAGTTACAGATGGTTGTTAGCTACCATGTGGGTACTGGGACTAGAACCCAGGCCTCTGCAAGAGCAACCAGTGCTCTTAACTGCTGAGCCAACTCTCCAGCTTCCAAATGCCATCTCTTTACAGCAGACCCAACTTCCCATCAAATATCAACTATGAGTCACACCCAAGTAACTGAGCCACTGGGAGGAAGAGAGACGATGGGGTGTTGTTCACAGGTGACTGAATCCTAGCAAATGACAGTGTTTCATGGTCACTGGTCATGTCACACATGCAGCACCTTCCAGATGGTTGCTGGGGAGTTCTTGGGATGGTTTCTAAGTACTGATGTTTACAAGAACCAGGCACTTAACAAGTGGGTAGGTTGTCTTTAAAGCTGAGTCATGCTAAGCAAAGCCTTTCAGCTCAGGGTCCCTTCTCTGAATCCATTGGCTGGAGCAGAAGTCAACTTCTCTGAGTCCTCATTGACTGAAGCAGAGCAGAAGTCATTGATCACTGGAAAGCCTTTGTGGTTGTAGGCTCCACACAGTCCTCAGATAGACCAGGCCCAAAGTCAAAGCCCAGGAGTGAGAGTGAGGGACTGAAAGCATGTGGAGCTGTCAGATCTTCTCCTAGCCAGCTAGGAACCTAGCTATGGGGTTGGGAGGAGTGGCAGAGAGGTGAGGTGGCCCCAAGAGCAACATATAGCAAGGTACATGACAAGTGCCCTTGAGTGACAACACACTTTGGCTAGAGCAGGTGCAGGCATCACACCAGGCCTGCTGAGCTAGTGTCTGTATATCGGATGGACACACACCGAAAGGGTGCCCTGAGGCCAGGCAGGCCACACAGCCTGTCATCTAGTTAAGTGGCATAGGCCCAGCTGCCAGCCAATACATGTGGAGTCTCTGGGTTCCATTTGAACACAAGGAACAGTTTCCAAGAACTTTGAAAGTCTGAGGTGTTTGGGAGTCTCTAGTGTAGATAGATGATCTACTCAGGAGAATGGCCATGTAAGATCTGATGGAATAAGAGGACTCCACTCAGCGATGAGAGGGACTACAGTGAAAGCAGCCAGAGGAAGACACTGCAGGATGAAGTGTGGTAGAGGATAGGAGCAAATGACAGCTTTGTGACATCTGCTGTGTGGGCCACAGACCATCCCTAGATTCTGTACATTTTCTCAAACTCAGCAAAGACAGGGTAAGCTTGCATGACACCAACATTGAATGAAGAAATGCTACCAGACCTGGAGAACACCCGCTTAGTAAGAGGGAAAAGGGACTGTACTATGCCAGACCCACCCCTAGCACATTCACAGAACCTGCTCACAGCACCATGGACCGTGTCCTGGCCACAGTCCTTTGGGGATCTACTACTAGGCAACTCAGGACTGCTTAGTCAGCCCAGAGCTCCTGGAATCCCAGTTCCCTCTAAAATCAATGAGGTAAGCTAGCATTGCAAAAGAACCCCCTGAGGAGAGAACAGCACGATTCAAGTGCATGATGGCAGTGTCTTAGGCCTAAAACAGCATGCTGTGTAGACAGCGCATCTTCCCAGAACTTCCATACTAAGCATGCTTCCAAATGGGTCTGGCCTCTTCACAGGCTGGGCAGGTCTGAAGTTCAGAGGTGTTCATGGAGGTCTCAAGATAGTCCATGATGAAACAACCTCATGTTCCCACAGAGAAACCAGGGCCATGCTCCAAAGGGAACAGTGCATTTCCAGAGAATCATTTTGCCATGGCCATACTGGCCACCGTGAGCTGTAAAGCTGGTGCACACTCTGCCAGCAGCAGCACAGTGTGGCCAGGGCCCCTTTCCTAGTCTTCCTGAGACACACACTGGCCCACTCCTGGAGCTGTGGGTGTCTTCTGGGCCTGTGTGTATGTAGACATGAGCTACAGAGCTTGTGGAAAGGAACAGCCAGAAGAAGCGAGGTCTCTGATTCCACGTCAGAGAGTTTCCATCCTATCCCAGAACTTCTTCGAGGTGGCCTTTGGGGGGAGTCCTGGGTTTCATTCCCCACCCTCTTGGTTCCCACTTTCTGTTGAAGGTGGAGTAAGAAGACGACGACAGAGGGGCTACGGAGGAGACACTGAAGGAGAGGCCTGTTCCTCTTTCCTCACACTTCTCTTCCTGTGTCTCCAGATGTTCTAGAATACCTGACATGTGGTCATGCACTGGGTGACGTGTCAGAGATGGTGCAAGTTTGATGGAGTAGCCATCACAACACACCACAGACCCAACTGCTCAAACAGCAGAACTTCATTTCCTCATAAACCAAGGTCCAAGGTCCAGTTGTAGATAGGGCCTCATCCCAAGGACTCTCCTCTTGGCTCATAGGAGCCTCTCACATGGTTGGCCCTCTGTGGTTGTCTATATCCTGGTCTCTTCTTTTTATAAAAAAAAATTTATTTAATTTTAATTATAATTATGTGGTGGGGTATATATACCCATGACTGCAGGTACCCAAAGAGGCCAAATGCCTCAGATCTCTTAGAACTGAAGTTACAGGTGGTTGTGTTTAGGTGTGGTACTGGGAACTGAACTTGGGTCCTCTGTAAGAGTACTACACACTCTTAATTGCTGAGCCATTTCTCCAGTCTAGCCTGGTGTCTTCTTAAAAGGACAACACTCAGAATGGATTAGGCTCACTCCAGTGACTCCTTTTTTTAAAAAATATTTTATTTATTATTTTTTATTTTATATGTATGAGTGTATTGCCTGCATGTATGTGAGTACACCCATGTTGTGCAATGCCGCGGAGGTCAGAAGAGGGCTTTGGGTTCCCCTGGAACTGGAGTTAAGGACGGTTCGTAGCCACCATGTGGGTGCTGGGAATCAAACCCGGGTCCTCTGCAAGAGCAATCAGTGCTCTTAACCACTGAGCCATCTCTCCAGCTCCCGATGGCTCCATTTTAACTTGATCACCTCTTTAAAGACCTTCTCCACCAGTAAGGCCAGACTCTGAGGTCCTGGGCTCAGAACTTGCACCCTAGCAAAGGTAAAGCAGGAAGACAAGTTTGCAAACATGTGTAGCACCCCTACTGTGGGCTTGGCTCTGTGTCAGGCAATAGACAAAATGTGCAAACTGCTCTCACTGTGACCAAATGAGGAAACAACTGCTGTGGAATGAATGAGTGACAAGCTGGATCCCTCAATCAAAGCTACCCCCAGAGCCCAGAGGGCTCAGCAAACCAGACACTTGGGAGTCAGTGTGGTGGTACACACCTGTCATCCCAGCACTAAGGAGGTGGAGGCAGGAGGATCAAGAGTTCAAGATTATCCTTGGCTACATAGTGAACCTGAAGCCAGCCTGTGCTACATGAGACCTTATTTTTAAAAAGCAAAACAGGCTTTCCACCAGAGCAGCCATCTTCCAGTGATTGGTCAAAATGACAAACGCAAAGGGAAAGAGGAGAGGCTCCCGCTACGTGTTCTCTAGGCCTCTTGGGAAACATGCAGTTGTTCATTTGGCCACATACATGTGAATCTACAAGAAGGGTGACATTGTAGACGTTAAGGGAATGGGTGCTGTTCAAAAAGAAATGCCCCATAAATGCTACCATGGCAAACCTGGGAGCGTCTACAACGTCACTCAAACGTCACTCAGCATGCTGTTGGCATTGCTGTAAACAGGCAAGTTAAGGGCAAGGTTCTTGCCAAGAGCGTTAATGTACATATTGAGTATATTAAGCACTCTGAGAGCCGAGGCAGCTTCCTGAAATGCGTGAAGGAAAATGCCCAGAAAATAGGAAGCCAAAGAGACAGGAACCTGGGTTCAGTTGAAGCGCCAGCCCGCCCCACCCAGAGAAGCACTTTGTGAGAACTGACGGAAAGGAGTCTGAGCTGCTGGAGCCAACCCCTATGAGTTCATGGCTTAATGTACAAGAAGAAATAAAAGACCTAGATGTAATACTGTTTTCTTAAACTGAAAGAAAAAAGCAAACTTGTAGAAAATCTTGACAAAAGGAATCCAGAGCGGTATCCCATTCCCACAGAGCCTCGGAGAAAACGCTTCATGTCCAGAAAAGCTGGCCAGCTCTCACCCAGAGCAGAAGCACAGTACAGAGGTGAGGTGTCCCCAGGTGACACACAGGCCTTCTCTGCTGCCCACCCTGCAGCCCCCTATAGACCTGGGAACACACACACACATACACACACACACACACACACACACACACAAATATCATGGGCTTCCAGCTGCTCAAAGCCACAGAATAGAACTGAAATCCCCCACAGGCCTCATCCCAGGTAACTGTGTAGTCAGAACTGCCAGCCACAGGCCACAGCCAGCTGCTGTGGGTGTCAGCAGACCTCTGTGCCTGGACGCTGTCACCTTGTGAAATGAGAGTGAAAGTTGCCACATCCTCAACTCTATCCCCTAAAACTCTGAACCAGGCCAGAAACTGTGCCCATAGGTTAGGAAGGCCAGTGGGGAGAACAGGAAGGCTGGATGCCTGTCACCCCACCAGCCTTGCTCTTTACTCGCTGTAGATAACTGAGCGACGTCACACGGTTGTTATTATCTATGCTATGAGTGTTTATTTAATCTTCAAAGAGAGTTCCAGACTGGTATCTGGTGACTGAATGGAGGTCAAAGTTCCTCTGACATCAGTCACATCCAGCAGGGGCAAGCCTGGTGACAGTTGCCTGTGCACTGCACATAGACTTTGAGTCTCTTCCTGCCCAGTGCCTCTCTCAGACTCCACAGACACCCTGACCATGAGGCAGTTCCTCTGTTGCCACCACTCCCCATGCAAACACACACACACACACACACACACACACACACACCAGTACCCCCTTTTTATTGTTTTCCAGAACATTCTCTCTCACATCACTAAGGCCTCTCAGCAAATCTGTCCTTTATGACCCAGCACAAGGTGCAGAAAACACCAGGGCTGGCATTTCCTCTGACCCAGTAGGGATTTTTATGGGGGTTTTATTTGGTTTCATTCTTGCCATACTTCTGAGAATGGTTGTTTTATTCTTCCGTTCTGTCATGACGTCCAACCTCCAAGGAATTCTGCTCAGAAAAATCACATAGCTATGCACCCCAGAAACAGACCTGCAAAAACCCCCATCCTCACAGGACAGAAACAGCCCATGCCAGGGCTGCAATCCTCCCGGCTGGGCCCTGGGGACGCAAACAGAGGCAGGAAGCCCGTGTCTTCACTCTGGAACTCAGAAAGAGCCTCAGTGTCTGAGATGGTGGCCCTGATGTTTGTCTGCCCAAAACAGAGGACTGCTCATCACAGAACCTAAGTGTGAGCAGCTGTGAGAACAGTACTCCCCACACCACCACCATGATAGGGCTACTGACTCTCCCCTGGCCCCCAAAAAGGCCATCAACTCTGTGTCCAGGCTTTGAACGCTTAGTCCCTCCCTGGAAGTGAGTCCACATGTGGTATCAAAAGCTGCCACCATCACATGCATCATCTACCAAGATGGAGGAAGCGTCTCTGAGCAAAGCAATTGAATTTGGAGTTCAGAGGAAGAAAGAAAGAGAGGTCCCTGACCTTCCAGTTCACTGCGGGTGGCCTGAGTCACACAAAGCCCCCATTAGAAGAGCCAGCTGCTTCAACTTGTGTTACTTTTGCATGTGACTACAAGATCCCGCTAACTATGCTAACTACAGGATGACCGGTGCTGGGTGGAACTGGCCAGGCTGACCCTCTGCCCTGGCTGGGAAAGGAGAGGAGGCAGAGAGAAAAGTGAGAAGATTATGCAAGAAGATGGCACTAGCTATCCAACATAATGATGGGCAGGCATGGGGCCCAGAGTCATGGGGCCCAGAATCATGGGGCCCAGAGTCATGGGGCTGTTCACAGAGGGGTTCCAAGTAGGTAGGCAATCTTAGCCTTGGGTACTTTGAGTAGAGGTGATTACCTCAACAAGTGGAGTGCTCTTAGGACAAGTTCTAGGTGGCAATAGTGATGGCCCACCATGGTTAGCTCTGGATCTTCAACGGAGACTCCTCACCTAGGAGTGTCCCAGTCATGTACCTCTTCTTTCCTATTTCATCATGGGCCAAGGGGTCAAGTGGAGCCCAGGGGAACTGTTTCAACTACGTCCTCCATTACTCCAGCACCTGCCTCAGCAGGGCCACTCTCATCCAGCTGCCCTTCCAGAGTTGACTCCTTGTGTGAGGAGTCCCTGAGCTGGCACAGTCTTAGATACCCAGCCCTGTACTTCTGCCTGTCCACTAACCACAGGAAGGGCTCCAGTTGAGTCAGAAGGGAGTCCATCTAGAAGCAGGGCAGGAGGACCCAGTTTAATTCCTTTTCTCATTCAAAGGGTCACTGGACGGCCAGCCGACGTAGGGGCAGAGCCTCAGTGTTGACTCCAAGTTCAAAGAATCCAGAGAAAGCCACACAGTGCCCCCTGGCTCCACCCTCAGAAATGGACCAGTCCTGACTCAGAGAGGAAGCAAATGCTGAATCACCCTCCATTTCCTTCTCCCTCGAAACTCAGCCAAGACCAGCAGTGGCTTCCAGGGACAGATCAGTGATGGCCACTTGGAAAAGCCTGCTCCCACCATGGACCACCAGACCATTCTCACCATGGACCACCAGACCCAAGTTTATTGTGGCCTTCACCCTCTACATTTTCCAAACATTGCATGGTTTGTAACAGCCCTGTCCTGTCCTGCCTTGACCTTGGCTGTGTTATTTTTTCACTTCCCTGTTCAGAGCACAGCCACACTTTCCAAACACCATGAGTCATCATACCAAGCAACGGCCATTTAGCAAGGCAGGAAACCGCTGCATGCCAGACCTGGACAGAGTAGCTCCCTGCTCTGGCCTCCCCTGCCCTGGCGTCACTGTGACAGGAGGCCACAGCAGAGGCCCCAGGGCTGAGTTATGCCTCTGTGCACTCAACCCCTCCAAAATTGTCCCCAGGGCTTCCCATTAGCTTTGCACTGGGTCCTGGGCAGCAGTGGGCATCTTCTGAGTTCTCAAGAGCCTTTGGCTGAATTGGCGCAAGTAAAGCTGCTGTCTCTCAATCCCGGAGGGAGGGAAATAGGTCAGCTCATTCAGCACCAATGTTGTTAGAACAACTGAATCCAGTAGTGGAGCAGTCAGTCAGACACCAGCTTCCTCCTGCAGCCTTGCAATTATGACTAAAGGTCTCCCCTGTCATCCAAGCCCTTCTATTACCAGACCATGTGTCCTATGAGTGCCATTCATTAAGTTCCCAAAAGTAGTCATCAGTAGGGCCCATAAACCAATCAATAATGAGGGGTTCCAGAGAAGGCTTAGTTGATAAATGCACCTGCTGAACAAGCTAAAGGATCTGAGTTCAGATCCCTAGGATCCATGTAAAAAGTCAAGTGTGGTGGTGCATGCCTGTAATCCCCGTGCTGGGGAGGTGGAGATGAGAGGATCCCTGGGGCTTGCTGACAAGCTAGTCTTGTCAAGTCTGTAAGCTCCAGGTCCTATGAGAGACCCTGTCTCAGAAAATAAGATAGAGACATGTTTGAGGAAGATACCTCTGACCTCTACACACGTGTATACACATGCCTGGGCACCTGCACACATGCATGCACACATACAAACACCATACACATATCTTACACAGAGAGAGAGAGAGAGGGGGGAGAGAGAGAGAGAGGGAGAGAGAGAGAGAGAGTAAAAAGAGAGAGAGAGAGAGAGAGAGAGAGAGAGAGAGAGAGAGAGACATTGGAAAGCTAGAGCCAAAACCACAGAAAAAAAATCATTTGGATCACTTGGGGAGATGAAAAGTTGGAGATGGACACTTGGTGTCCATTATGTGAATATATGTGGAAGAGAGACCACTGGAGATTTATCAAGCAGTCCACACAGGACAGCTATGCGGAGTGGGCCATGGGCATGGTTTTTATTTTCTTTTTCATGTTTTCCATAGTTATTAACTTAATCAGTGATAAACTGCATTTTTTTTTTTTTTGGTCTTTTTGAGACAGGGTCTCCCTATAGCCCCAGCTAGCCTGGAACTCACTATGTTAGACCAGGCTGGCCTCGAACTCACAGAGACCCTCCTGCCTCTGCCTCCTGAGTGCTGGAACTAAAGGTATGTGCCACCATGCCTGGTGATAAATTGCATCTTTCTAATTACACACACACACACACACACACACACACACACACACACATCCTGTTAAAAACAAAAGCAACACAAATTGTGATTTGTTTCCCTAATAGATTGTGTCTCTCCAAGGTAGGCCATGTGTGTTCTTCTATGGATAAATGCCCCTGTGAGTGATATGGTGGGAGATCTGGGCTCTGATTGGTTTTTTGTTTGTTTGTTTGAGTTCTGATGGATGAATTACGCCTGTAATCTCTTAAGTGGCCCCCATGAGGCAGCTCAGTGGATCAGAACAACTGACCAGGGTCACAGGTAGAGATGAGGTTTCTTCTCAGAAGCCAAATATCCAGTGTGGTAATTGAATCCCAGATTCCAGACATTGGAATTAACTAAATTAACCACCACCATAGACGTCTCTGGATAGTCAAACAAATTCAAATGTCCTGAAAACATATGACAACACCCTATCTCTTCAAGTCCAGAAACAAATTCTAGACCCTTGGAGATGAGAGAAAAAAATCTATTCCTGGTAGCCCACCAGACAGCTGAGGGGACAAAGGCCCAGAGAAGAGAAATGGCTTGCTGAAGGTCACATGGTATACGGTGGTAGAACCAAGAGCCCGTACCTCCTGGCCTGTAATCCAAGGTTGTTTTTATTTATCATGACTGGTGCCACTGTAGTGGGTAAGGGTGGGAGATCAGATGTACTGCACACCCTCTGAAGATATTCCTGTGATAGGCCAGAATATTCTAAATCAGCCCAAGCCTGTGGAAGAGTCTACAGAGTTACCAGTAGGCATTCTTAGTCAGGAGGTCACACATTTCTCTGACAAGGTATGTGTTAGGTACCACCGCATTTTCATAGGTCCTCATGTAAGGAAACTGAGCTACAGCATCAACAGGCACCTTTTCATTTTCATAAGCAATGTACCTAAGCAAACAAGAGGATGCAGCCATGTTCCAATAAAACTTTATCAACAAAACAGGTTATGGGCCCAATTTGGTCCAGGCAATTGTGTGTCCCGACCTTGAGGGTCTAATGGGCCTCCTTTTTACATTACAGTAGGCTCTGGGCTCCTTCTATCAAGGAAGTGAATGGCTGTCATGTCCCTGCCATGGATCCAGCCTCTGCCCCTCCCGCCAACTCAGAAGAACCAAAGACAGCAAGCAGAAGGGAATTTGTTTCACTTTTCCATTAAACAACAAGTTCTTTGAATTCCTTATTGGAAACTTTCACACAGCTTTTGAGGTTGCAGCAACTCACTTCCTGTCACCCGCATACAGTGTATTTTGGGAACTGTGGTGATGGCAGAGGCTGGCCTTTGACCCCCGGTGGCTGTCTGCACTGTCCTGACTCATAGGTACCCAAGCCACAGGAGAGCCACTGGTACATTCTACCCTCTTCACATAAAATTCTGACTTCCATCCAACCTGGTGCCTAAAATAAAATCTCCAAACTGAACAGAGTCCCGAAGTAATGAGGTTTTTCCCTCCTGCTGTGGGTATAGGACTGGGGGTGGGGGTGAGGGCTGAATCTGTCAGTAGGGCACTAGTTCTTATCCCACCCCATTGTTGTGGGGTTCACTACCGCCTCCTCACCAGAGTTGCTCCCATCTCTCACAGACCCTTGCCCATCTGTATTTCTTAGAAGAGGGAGAGTAGCCTGGCAGCCTCCCTTGGACCTCACCTAGCCACAGTCCCTGGCATAGAGGTGAGTCAGTCCACACTGAGTGAAGGCGGAATGGGAGTTCTGCACTGAGAGTTCTAAACCCCCTTCTGGCATCCTCCAGGGAAAATGGCTGCACTGCTCACACTTTAGCACTGGATGTCCACGAACACAAATCCCTTAGTGGACTTCCAAGAAGAAATGGGAAGCAGGGAGGTGGCGCAGGGAGGTGGAAAAAGCTGGCACATCTGGCCCCCTGCTATGGTTTCCCACCATGGCTCCTACCAAGGCCCATGCATATCTCCAGGGCTTCTGGGGGGACTGAGGCTACTCTGTTTTCTTCCTTTTTCTTGTTCTGTCAGGACACTTTTTCCCAGCTTTCCCATGGAAAATCTCAGAGCAGTCCACTTCCTGTTTTTGTTTTCTTTTCCTGCCCTACTGGTCTACACTTTGACCTTTCCTCCTTTGTCAAGATCCCCTGTCTTGAACAGAGAGCAATATACTAGGCACAGGCCCACATCCTAGCCCCAAGCTACTGGCCCAGCAACTGGAAAAAGACATACCCAGCCTGTAACAATGTAACAATGTCTTCCCTCAAGTCCTCTATCTTGAACAGAGAGCAATATACTAGGCACAGGCCCACATCCTAGCCCCAAGCCACTGGCCCAGCAACTGAAAAAGACAGACCCAGCCTGTAACAATGTAACAATGTCTTCCCTCAAGTCCTCTGAGTCACTTCTTCATCTAAAAACAAAGTGGGAGGCTCATAGGGAGAAGGCTCACAAGGCCCCACCCCAACCTAAGGCTCTGCAGGCAATAAATGGTCAGTGCAGGAGAGACATTTTCTTCAGTGGTGTCACCTCAGGTGAGTTCCCCATGCTCCTGCAAGAAAGTCTAATGAAATTCCTTAGGTCAGTTGGGAAAAGATCAGTGGCCGTGGGGTGAGAGGGTAATGAGGGTGAATACAATCAAAATACATTTTATACACGTAGGAAAATGTCATAAGGAAAAGCTAGAAAGATGGTGCAGAGGTTAAGAGTAATTACTGATCTAGCAGAGGACCCAGGTTCAGTACCCAACACCCACATGGCAGCTCACAACTGCCTGTAACTCCAGTTCTAGGGGATCTGACTCCCTCTTCTGGCCTCCATAGGCTTTTGTATACACATGGTGCACATAAACTCACCCAGGTGAACACTTGTACACATAGATTTTTTAAAAATAAATCTTTAAAAATAAAACATCCTAATGAAATACATGATTGTGTATAATTAATAAAATGTTTTAAAAAACCAAAAAAAAATACGTCAGGCTGAAAAGACCCACCCGCTCTGATTCAAATGTGAGTAAATATTTGTTCCTAGTCCTGACACGTCTCCACCAGCTTGTGTTGGGTTCAGAGCTGTGTGCTCTCCACTGCTTTCCCACTAGCTCTGTTCCTTCTTCTTTGTGTCACGTGTCCCCTCACTCTGGCCCTGCATTCCTGGAATGTTTGGAAAGAGCAGGCACTGTCCAGGGGCTGCTTCTTCAAGTCTCTGGTTCGCCCTGTGCAAGAGCTGCTTTGCTTTGTTTCTCCTGTACCTGCCCCAGGCAAGGGCCACATGCAGACAGGACTACAGCTAACACTTCAGCATGGCCAAGGACATCACCCCACCTGCAGGGACTCTCCACAAGCTGGCTGGAAACCCCGGTGGGGGAGCATGTAAAACACTTAGCCTATGAGGGATCCATCTTATGGGGAATTTCCCCTACTTACACTGACAAAGACAGAGAAGAAAGACCACCAAACCCTGAAGACTTGCAGGCTGGAAGGGTCCCCTGCAGGGAGCAGCTGGGGGCCACTGCTTCCTTAAGAGCTTCAACCTTAGCTGCTGGTGGGTCCACAGTGTTTTCCAACTGGGAACAGCCTGGCCCCTCCTCTTGGAACGTCACAAGCACAGTGTTTCTTGTTCACTGTCTCCTCAGACAGACTTTGGTAATGCACACTACCTCCTTTGGGATTGGGGGGTGCTCTTGGAAGTTGCCAGAATCAACAGCACATAGTGGCCAACAGGGGGTGCCCAGCATGGGCATTCAGGAAGCCATGGCAAGACCCTGTGTCCAGTGGCCCACCTTTGCAGGAACAGCCTGCTGCACACCAGAAGGTCACTGTCAAGTTCCCATGGGAGGAGAGACTGATTCGTTCTGTTAATAAGCAACAGTCTTCATTTTCCACCTTGAGTCATATAAATGTCACAGGGAACAAAAAAACATCATCTGCAATTGAAAAACACTTCCAGCATTTTAAAAAAGTCAACTGGAGATAAAACAGATGGTCCTACAGGAGAACCTATAAACTGTTGTACCTTAAATTATCTGATGTTACCCTCCCCCTACAAAAGCCTCCATGAATACTTGCTTGCACTAAATCCTTAAGAACAGAGTTAAAGAGAAATACCCTTGACCCCTCCAGGTTGCTCATGCTGCTGAAGGAATCAAAGCACAGCTCCCAGAAAGCAGAGGAAGGAAGAATGTGTTTAAGTAGAGCCATAATATAAAATTCAAGGCTCTAATCAAACAGCAATGACCAAAGCAACATGGCTGAAAGCTCAAATGTGGAAGTAACCTAAAGGTCCATCCACAGAGGCATGGATAGACAAAGCACAATGCAGGCATCTTGTGGAATATTATTTGACCCTCAAAAAGAAAAAGGTACAGACACACCTGTGGTGGTGTGGATAAACCTTGAAGACCTTGTGACAATTCTACTTATATGAGAGACCAAAACCAGTCAAATTCAGAGAGACAGAGCAGAATGGTGGTTTCCTGGACTGGGGGAAGGGGAAAGGAGAGTTGTTTCACCGGTGCTGAGTTTCGGTTTTGCAAAATGAAAAAGTTCTAGAGATGACTGGGGGTGATGAATGTGAATGCACTTAACACCTCCGAACTGTACCCTGAGAAATGCTGACAGAGGAGAATTTTGTGCAGTGTGCATCTCACCACAATGAAGCATGGCTTTAGATTAAAATTTTTAAACAATCAGAGCTTGAGATAAAGACAGGGCACTAAGTCTTGCTCTTCTGCAATGTGGTCACAGGGCTCTGCACAGAGGCCCATGGGTGGCACTTGCATTTGGAGCCCAGACACGGTGTTGCCACACACCTGCTTTTCTGCTTCAGCACCAAGCTGGGGCTTCCTCCAAGTCCACATCCGTGATGGGGAGAAAGGGCAGCTCTCTGCACCTTTGACTCATAGAAAAGCCAAGGTTGCAGAGGTCAAGGAAGCAGCTCCAGGCTGCAGGGTTCACAGAGCCTACTCTCCTGGTGAAGCTGTCTCCAGATTTATGGACACTCTCACCCCCCACCAAGTCCTGAATAAATACAAAACAAGACCAGCATTTGTTTGCAGAAAGATTGGAAAGTGCCAGGGTTGATTTTTTCCAAAAAGAGTTCTGTGACTTCCGCCATGTGGACAAAACCCAGAAAGGCTTCATATTCCTTCCTGAATCTGCTGGGTTTTGAGTCCTTCTGGCCTCCTGGCACCCCCAGAATTGCAGGCAGAATAGGTTGCAAGGCACTACATCCAATAAGCAATTGCAGAGGAGGAGAGGGTAGAGGTGGAGAAAGGGCCAGACTGGAGCCCAGAGGCTTCAAACACACGAGGAGGAGAGTGGTCAGTGACTGAGGCCCAGGCAGGTGGGTACTAGCCAGGAGCGGCTACAGGCATCACCTGTGTAAAGGCCTTGGGCACAGAGAACCCATTGCTCTCATAGACCTCTCTCTTCTTTCCACAAACCCTTCCATTTCCATCACCAGCCTCAACCCCAGTGAAGACCGTCAGATTCACTTGTCCCATGTCTCACATCAGTGAACTCAGGGCAACGTCCAGCAGGGACCCTTGACTGTCCTTTCTCCTCCCCACTCAGAAAGAACGGACTAACCTCCATGTCTGTCACCTCCTGCCACCACCACCCCAGCCCTTTCTCCTGCAGCCCTGGCCACTCTTGACCACCCACATATGTATATTCCCCTTGTGGTAGCACACAGCAAATCCTCTGCCCATGCCAACCTAAACCCTCCTTTACCTGTAGAATAAAAGTCAAATCCCTTACCAGGGCTAGCCATGTCCACCTGGCCCGCAATCTGGCTCACCCATCTGCCAGCCTACGTGTATCACCTTCTCCTGCCACACATGGCAGCTTCATGTTATTCCCTAAGTATCCCCAACTCGTTCCTACTATGGTGCCTTTGCACACACTGTTCCCTCAGCCACAGTAGGCCTGCCCCCTAGTGCAAGGGTTCACTATGTTGGTCTCCACTTGAATATCATGTCCTCCAGGAGGCCTCAGACCACCACCTCACCCTTCTCATGTACCCTCACCCTAGAAAATGAGCTGTGCTCAAGGGTCCTTGTCTTACTAGCTTGGAACCAACACTTGTGAAAAAAGAAGTTGGGCTGAGGATATGACTCTGTGGGTGAAGCACTTGCTATGTTAGCAGGAGGGCCTGAGTTTGAATCCCTGGAATCCGCCTGACGAAAGGAGAAAACCCACTCCAGCAAGCTGTCTCCTGCTATGGCATACTCAAACACACACACACACACACACACACACACACACACACACAAATGTAATTCAAATTTTTCAATATGCAAGCTTTTTAAAAGATCTATTATTTATTTTATATGTATGTGTACCACGTGCATACAGAACCCACAGAGGCCAGAAGAGGGTGTCAGATCCCCTGCAACTGGAGTTAAAGGTGGATGTGGGCTGCCATATGGGTGCTGGGACCCAAATCTAGGTCCTCTGCAAGAGCAGCAAGTGCTCTTAACTGCTGAACCATCTCTCCAGCCCCTAAAATGTTTTTAATTAAAAAAAAAACACACACACACACAAAGAACTTGGGGAGATGGCGCACAGTGGGTAAAGGACTTGCCATGCAAGTTGTGAGGACCTGAGTTTGGACCCCTAGAATCCAGGTGCACATCTGGAAGCCCAGGCTCCTGTGGTGGGACAAGAGGCAGAAACGAAGTACCCCAGAAGTTTGTGGACAGCTGGCCTGGCATGAGCACCAGTGAACAGAAGAGAGTTTCCCAAAGGCCAGTGCTGGCACTCAAGATCACCCCATCCGTACACACACTCACACACACCAACACACATGCCCATACACGCACACACCAAAACACACACTCACACACACATGCCTATACATGCACACACACCAAAACACACACTCACAAACATCAACACACACACACTTACCAACATACATGCCCATACACACACACCAACATGCACACACAAATGCACATATCCATATGCACACATGCACACCAAAACACACACAAACACCAAACACACACAAACACCAAACACACACACCCATATGTATGCACACCACACACTCACATATAAACACCAACACACACACACACAAGATTTAAAAAAATAAGGTCGAGGCATGGTGGCATGGTAGTATACTTTAATCCCAGCACTTGGGAAGTAGAGGTGAGTGGAGCTCTGTGAGATTGAGGCCAGCCTGGTCTACACAGCCAGTTCCAGGGCTAGCTGGGGCTACGGGGAGACCCTATCTCAAAACAACAAAGAAAAAAAAATAAGGTGGAGAACAATTTTAGAAGGTGACTCAATGTCACCCTCTGGCCCACACACCTGTGTGCACACACAAACATGAACACACACACACACACACACACACACACACACACACGTAAGAAAAGGGCTGGGGACATAGCTCAGTGGTAGAGCACTTGCCTCTCATGCACAAGGCCCTAGCTTCAATCTCCGATACCACAAAAAAAAAGTTTTTTTTTTTCTTCCCAAGGCTAATAAGGAGTGATCGTTCTGACCACTGCATGTAGAGGAGCCAGAGGCACAGTGAAGAGGAGACAGTGTGCCAGCCAGAGCTGAGGTTTGGGGGTTTATGGTCAACTGGGGCTAGGTGGTCTTGACTTAGATCTCTCTGGGACTCGAAGTCAGTGAACCTCTGTGATGGTAGGGACAGCACGGTCTGGGCTGTGACTCAGCTGGTTCAGTGCTTGCAGAATAAGAATGATCCCCTGGGTTTGATCTCACGGCCAGACTTGGCTACATGAGATCCTGTATCAAAACAAAAGTCAGAAAGAGCATAGCCTGTCCCTGAACAGCCTGTGTATTCCACACTAGGTCACTTGTATCCCCACATCCTTGAGTAATACTCACCTTTCCCTATGACTTCCCAGCGTGGGCCCTCAATTAGCTGAAGGCCAAGGACCCCA
Organism: Nannospalax galili; assembly: GCF_000622305.1. Classification (NCBI taxonomy): domain Eukaryota; kingdom Metazoa; phylum Chordata; class Mammalia; order Rodentia; family Spalacidae; genus Nannospalax; species Nannospalax galili. The sequence goes on along the minus strand of NW_008349596.1, from coordinate 167,220 downwards.
GTGGGCTGTCTCCACCCTCCTCCCACAGTAAGCTAAGTGTCCCTTCCTGCAGCCCTTGGTGGTGATGTTCTCTGGTGTTTGCCTTTCATACTATGCCCAGCTGACGAAAGCAATGAGGGGGGCTCTCCTCTGAGTAATGACCCTAGAACCCATGTCCTGCTGTTATTGATTAGTCGTTTGGAAGGATGATCTGTCACCCACAGGGTGTAAAACTTGGGTGGACAGGAAGACAGACACCTTGCAGCAACTTGTGGGGAGTTCTCAGGGACCTGGTGGGGACCTGCATGAGGAGGAGGAGGAACAGAAGACTGACAAGTCAACGTCCCCCTCGAGCCAACATTTCTGACATTCCAAAGGTGACAAAGGTACAGCTGTTCGGTTGCAGTTGTCTCCACATGACTGATACTGTGGGTGTTGGCTGTCTCCAAGCCTGTAGGCGTTCAGATGTTCAGAATCAAGAGGCCCATGTCTTGCAGCCTGGCGCCTGGCTGTCCTAGGTCCCCAGTCCCTCCTGCCTCCTCCTCTTCCCGGGAGTTTCAAGCAAGCCGAGGCCTCTCTGGGTGAGGTTAGGAGCCAGAGCTGCCATGAATGTTGCATCAGCCTTTTTTTACACACTATAACATCGTGGCCTGTAAGGGTCCTCTCCTCCATACCTCTAATTTCCCACCGGAGAGAACTGACATGGAGAAAGGGCTCTGCAGCACCCAATGCCTCCTCTCACCAAAGGGTTACCCACTAACCTTGCCTTTGATCCCAGGCTGCTGGGACTTGGGAGTGTCCCGAAGCTCACTTTGGATCACAAAACCAAGGGACTTTGCACGGTGAATGGGACCTGCCCAAGATCATGTCATTCCAGGACTCGGGAAGCTGAGGCAGGAGGCTTACTTCAAGTTCAAGACTATCCTGGGCTACAGAGTGAGACCCTGTCTCCAAAGAAACAAAATATACAGAAGTAACCTGAAGTATTCAGATGTTAACCTATTAATTTGTGGGGATATTTTGCAATTACTTACTTGTGTGTGATGCACAGGTGGAGATCAGAAAACAACTTTCAGAAGTCAATTCTCTCCTTCCCCCTTCCCCCATGTGAGTCCTGGGGATTTGGCTCCTGTCATCAGACTTGGTGGCCAGCATCTTACCTGCTGAACCACCTCACTGGCCTCTAGTTAAACTGGGCATAACAGCTCATGCCTATAATCCCAGGACTCTGGAGGCTGAGGCAGGAGGATCACTTCCAGCTTAAGGCCAGCCTGAACTACATTGTGAATTTAAAGCCAGCTTAGGCTACAGAGTGAGATCCTATCTCTCTCTCTCTCTCTCTCTCTCTCTCTCTCTCTCTCTCTCTCTCTCTCTCTCACACACACACACACACACACACAGAGGTCATCCTTTCTTCTCTAAATGGACCATGAGCTCCATGCCCTGACCATGTTCATGGTCTATGGTCTCACCATGGAATAATCTCCCTAAGGCCCCTTCAGGATGTTCCAAAGACCCACAATCCCCCTTCACAGAACTTCCTATGGAGTGGGTTTCTTTCTCTCACCACTGTGGACACGTGCTATCTTTGGGTGTTTCCTGTGGCTCTAACACACTCATGATCTGTGTAATCTGTTCACATTTCCAGATGAATTCTGGTCATGCTTAACCTTAATATGAGGCCCCAGATGAAAGGCCCCTCCAAGCCAGGCCTCACACTTTCCTAGTGATCTCCAGTTCACAATCACCCCCTCACTGGAGCCTCACCAGACCTTGCTGACATGGGTCATACCACAGGACAATCGCTCCTTGGGGATGGCAAACAGCATACCAGAAGCTGCAGAGTTAATCAGCTGCAGAGCTAGCCCAGAGCCTCTGAGGTCAATGCTCTGTTTGGCAGCTCCACACCTCCCCCCAGTTATGTGCACATCTACACAGCTGTGAACATCACCGGCCTGCAGCAGTCAATGAGCAGGGAGCTGGCTTGTGGATGCCCCACAGGAAAGACAAGAAGTCCTTTCCTTGAATTGGCTACTGGGATCAGTTAGCTCACCGCATACCCAGCCATTAGGTCTTGAGTGTAAAATGTTTTCCACACACTTGGTCCCCATCTGGTTGGTGTTGCTGTTGTTGAGAGGGTGGGGTTCTTTGGGAGCAGGGGCCTAGCTGGAGGAATCACTGTGGACAGGTCTTATAGCTCTTCCCTGCTTGAAGCCCTCCTTCTGCTTCTTGGTCCACTGAGATGTGCGCAAGCTGCCTCACACTCCTGCTGCAATGCCTTCCCTGTCATGGTGGACCATACCTTCGAACACCAAGCCAAAATGAATCCTTCTTTCAATCTACTGTTTCTTTTGAGTGTTTTACCACAGCAACTGGAAAGTAACTGATAGCCCAGCTGTCTGGTAACCTCCTTTCCCGTTTCGACCCCAGGGATCTGAAGACTGCAGGGTGCTGTCCATTCAAGTCGGACTCTTGAAGTTTAATATTCAAGAGGAGGCCTAACACCAGCTTCCCACACGCCCACCTCCACCCTCAAAAGCCACAGGGTTCTAACAACGCAAGCCCTTTGAGAGTGTGAGTTGGGGGTGTCCTCCAGCCCCTCATCCTATGCATAATGAGCCAGAATCAGAGAGCTGAAGGAGATATGAGATGTGTCAAGGGAGGGAAGAGGCCTCTGGGTCTCATTAGCCTAGAAATTGCTTGGAGCACCAGCATGCATAGCAGCAATCTTTCACCCTCAGGGGCTTCCAGCTCACTGTGGCTCACACCTAGAGATGTGTGGGCTGCTCAAAACCTTTACATTTCTGCCACACAGAGATTCATGTGGCCTTAGCTCTCAGAGCGCACAGGTTTTCTTAGGCAGATAAGAGGGCCCTGCTCAGTCCATGACAGACTAGCCATTCTTACCATGTGTGGTTTAAAGAGCGGGAGGAAAAGAAAAAAAGAATTGTTATTTTATGCACTTGTGTTTCTTTCCTTTCAGGAACTCTACCCATATCTGTTTTATAAGTTTGTGACAACTTTTAACTAGAGTTTACTTGAGAGAAATAGAGTGGCTTAATTGGCAAAGCACTTGTCATGTAAGCATGAGGATCTGAGTTTGATTCCCAGAAGCTACCTAAAAAAACCAGGGGTGGTACACATCCCTGGGAGTCGCTGGCCAGCCACTCTAGCCAAATTAGCAAGCGCCAGGCCAGTGACAGGCCCTGATTCAAAAAATAGGATGGACTGAGGTCCCCTGGAGCCATGAGCCAAAATAAATTCCTGTTCCCTTAGGTTGTTTCTACTGCGTATTCTATCACAGCAATGAGAAAAGCAACTCATACATCACCCTCTGCAGTTTAAAGCCTCCAGCACTGTCCTGGGATGTGAGACGATACAATCACTGTAGAACACAGCAGGAGCCAGGTGTGCTGGCCCATGCCTAGAATCCCAGCACTCAGGAGGCAGAGGCAGAAGGAACAGGAATTCAGGACCATTCTCAACTACCTAGTGTGTTCAAGGCCAGCCTAGGCTACTTGAGACCCTGTCAAAGAAGGAAAGGAGGGAGGGAGGGAGGCTAAGAGATAGCTGAGGGGTTAAAAGCACTTGCTGCCCTTGCAGAAGACCAGGGTTCAGTTCCTAGCTCCTGCATAGTGGTTCAGAAGTGTCTATAACTCTAGTTCTAGGGGATCCAACACTCTCTTCTAGTCTCCAAGGGTACTATACTTGAACAAGGTACACTATATATACATGGAGACAAAACACTCATAGATATACTATAAAAAAAATCTTAAAAGGAGAGAAAGAGAAAAAGATGACTTTTTAATATATTTTTATAATTTTTATTTTATGTATATGAGTGTATTGCCTGCAAGTGTGTACGTGCACCTGTGTCATGCAGTGTCCATGGAGATCAGAAGAAGGCATCAAATCCCCTGGAACTGGAGTTATGGATGGTTGTTAGCCACCATGTGGGTGCTGGGAACTGAACCTGGGTCCTCTGTAAGAGCAGCCAGTACCCTTAACCTCTGAGCCATCTCTCTAGCTCCAAAAGAAGATGTTTTATGTTGTGTATTTTACCACAACTTAATTCATTATTATTATTATTACTGTTGTTGTTGTCTGTATATGAGGGGATGTGTGCCATGGCATGCATATGCAGGTCAAAGGATAACTTTGTGAAGCTGGTTCTCTCCTTCCACATTTATGTATGTTCCTGAGATGAAACTCAAGTCACCAGGCTTGTGTGGTAAGCTCCTTTACCTACCAAACCATCTCTCTAGACCCTTAATTTTTTTAAAATTCCTTTACTTAATAATACCTAGAAAAACTTTCTCACATAAGGTAGCATTCCCAAGTTCTGGTGATTAGCCCTTGGCATCTTAGACCGTCATCCAGACACTGGTTAGATCACTGGAGGCGTCTCAAGAGAAGCATGGTGGCTTGAACTAGAACCACCAGCCATGGGGACTCTGAAGTCACTGGGAGATGCAATGGGTAAGACTTGGGGATAGGGAGAGAGGAAATCCAAAATGCTGAGAAGGAGGCAGAGGCAAGTAGTGGGTGGTGCTGACATGCACTGTAGACTCTATTAGAACCCGCATCCCTCCCCTCCCAGGTATATAGTCTCTTTCTCTTACAGTTCTCACCAGAGCCAAATTCCTCCCATCTGCCTGGGAACCAGCCTTTCCAGATAGCAAGATCCTAAACAGAGGCTACTGCAGACAGAACAAGTAACCATGGTGACATCCCATTCTAACTAAGCCCATTGTTTATCCAGAGGCCAGTGTCCAGTTCTGTCCATGGGACTTTTCAAACACCTGCCTCAGCTAAGTCTAATTAGTCAGCTGTGGCTTGGGCCCACTTCTTCATGGGACATCCCCCTCACCCCTACATCCCTTGCCCCAATGCCTCTTGCTCCCACCCCTACTCCCTACTTTCTCACAAGGAACCTTTTTTTAAAAAAAAATACTATTTTTATGTATATGACTGTTTTACCTACATGTGTGTAAGTGCACCACATGCATGCAATGCCCAAAGAGACCAGAAGAGGGAAATCAGACTCCCACCATGTGGGTGCTGGGAATCGAACCAGGGTCCTCTGGAAAAGCAGTCAGTGCAGATGACTACTGAGCCATCTCTCCAGCCCCCTCTCACAAGGAATCTTAAAAGAACAGATTTTGCTCTCCCTGGCCAGACTGAAGGTTTTTTTTTTTTTTTAAAACCTCAGTCCCTAGGTTTGCCCAGTTCTCTAATAAATGTTTTGCCTGAAGGCCCATCTATTTTTGCTTCGTGAATCCCATTCTGCTGTAAAACCTAACAGACACATGTGCAGGTGTCTGCCAAAAGCAGAAGCCAGCCTTGATTTCCCTCCCCTCATAAGTGCTTCAGATTCAAGGGAGTGGAGGGGAGCCTGGGCCATGCTCCAGAACAGAGAGGAGCTGGAGACACCTGGACCAGGTAGGGTAGCCACCTGCTACTTCCCCTCTTCCCCTGGATCTGTTCTCTGCCCTGCAAAAGAAAAGGAAACCAATCGGACAGTCAGTAAATACAGTGTGGCTGCACGGCCAGCCCTGATGTTCTTGATGCTCCTCAAACACAGGTTAAATTCCCGGAACTGAACTGGGAGCTTCTTTTTTTTTTTACTTATTTAATTTATTTATTTATTAATTATTATTATTATTGTGTGTGTGCACATGCTAGGGCACACATGGAAAGATCAGAGGACAGCTAACCGGAGTTGGTCCTTTCCTTCTACCATGTGACTCCTGAGCCTGGAACTTGGGTTGGCAGTGTTGGCAACAAGCACCTTTACCAGCTGAGCCACCTGGCTGGTCCTGAGCTAAGAACGTATTGGCCTCCCCATTTTATTTTATTTATTTATTTATTTATTTATTTATTTATTTGGTCTTTTTGAGACAGGGTCTCCCTGTAGCCCCAGCTGGCCTGGAACTCACTTTGTAGACCAGGCTGGCCTTGAACTCACAGAGATCCACCTGCCTCTACCTCCCAAGTGCTAGGACTAAATAGGCATGTGCCACTATGCCCGGCATTCCCATCTCCATTTTATAACTAAGAAAAAACAAACACAGATAAGCCAAGTCACCTTTCTGAGGTCACAAAAATCACACAGAAGCCTGGATTTGAACCCAGGTATCCTGGCTCCTACTAGCTAATATTTATACTGTCTGTCTTCTGTTAACAAAGCCCCAACTCCAAAGCTAATAGCAAAGGAGCTAATAAGTAAAAGGCTGAACTAAATTTCTCACTGAGAACTGGGCCAGGCAGCAGGAAAGGGCCAGGTAGTGCAGTTAGAAGTCCCGAGTCATGGAGCCCCAGGCATGAAGGTCTCCACACTTGTGACCATTTGCTCCAAGAAAAAGCCAAGTAGAGAGTTATGGGTTCAGAAAAGAGCGTGTCAGATAATGCCACACACTTCCAGATCCACCAAGCTGTCTTTTCCATGGTCTGCTTCTGAACCCCCACATGAAGAGGACACCCAGCAGGACCAGCAGCCTGTGAGCTGGTGCCACAGAAGCACCCGGGGGGTCACCTGTGTAGAAACAGCTAGAACCAGAGGAGAGGAAGGCAGTAGCCCAACTGACCCGGGAGTCCAGGCAGGACTCAGGGACATATGGGAAATAGCGACTAGGAAGAACCATGCCAAAGAGGAGGCAGTACCCCAATGAAGGTGGGACATGGGCTCACCTGGGTGTGGGGGATGTGGAAGAAGACTCTGCAGAGGCTGAGCAGCAGAAGTCTTCCCTCAGTGTGTGTGGAGGCCAGAGGTTGGTGTTGGGTGTCTTTCTTGATTGCTCCCCACCTTTTTATTTTTATTTTATGTGTATGAATATATTGGTTGCATGTAAGTGCACCTGTGTCATGCAATGCCCATGACAGACAGAAGAGGGTGTCAGATCCCCTGGAAGTGGAGTTATTGATGGTTGTTAGCTGCCATGTGAGTGCTGGGATTCGAACTCGGTTCTTCTGTAAGAACAGCCAGTGTTCTTAACTGCTGAATCATCTCGCCCCTACCCCCTTTTTTGAGATAGAGTCTCTCACTGAACCTGGAGCTCATCACTGGCTAGTCTTAGACTAGCTGGTCAGCAAGTCCCAGGTATCCTCCTGCCTCAGCCTCCCCAGAGCTTTTTATATGACCTGCTAGAGATCTGAACTCAGGTCCTTATGCTTATGCAGTAAGCACTTTCCCCGCTGAACCAAATCCCCAGCCCACATTTCCCAATATTGTGGGGAAAACACTTATAAGAGGAAAATGTCAACCATTCTGAAGTAAACTGTCCAAGAGCTGGAAACACACATTGCTACAACGTTGTAACAAGTAACAGTCACAGCCTCACCCCTCTCCACAGCCATATCTTCTGCTCTAAAGTTTTTAACATATTTTTTAAGAACCCAAGATTTTTTTTGGAAAATTTATTATAAGCTAGATGTTAAGCAGAAAATATTTTGTATTTAAAAAAAATTCTTTCATACCTGGTAAAGATTTATTTTATTATTTCCCCAAATGGTAGTTTAAGCATAATGCAAAGTTAAATTTCAATAGTATACAGATATGATTTTTGTATGAAAAAATGTAAGGAAATTTGTTTAAAAACCTACGGTTATACTCATTTTTTTTTTTTACCACAAACATATTTATAAATGAAAATGTAGCATCACCATAAACAGCTGAAGCTAGACTATTGCCTTCATCAGGATGCACTGAGACTATAGCTACGTTCTGCTTTTTGTATAAACACAGATGCCCATATGCCTCCCCTTAGAACAGGCGATGAGCTATGCACAGTATAGTTGTACATTATCTTTGCAGTTGCTTTGAGTTTTACTTTTTATTGTTTAAAAATTGTAGTTATAAAAATTTTCAGTATGGTACAGTACATATACTGTGTGGCACGTGCTAAAGTGAATAAGCGAGTTTTCATGCTGACCCACTCAATTGGCTTAGCACTTTCTCATATTCTTAGGTGCATTTAGATTGTCAGAGTTAACCTGCATTAAAAAAAAATATATATATGTATATACTTTAAAAAAAAAAAGAAAGTTTCCCTCACGGGAAAACAGCAGCTCCGTGCTTCTTTCCTGTGCTACTGTAGCAAACCATGGCATTGATGAGGGGTGTGCAAATTGTGCTTCACTTTACAGTGTTCATCACAGCACTTAATAAAATGTAAGGCTGGTATTTATTTGAAGTTTTACAGTATGACTTAATTCACATCTGTCGGACTAGAAAATACATTCTGTCTAGTATTTAAGAAGCTGTACATGTTCTCTTTCTTCTTTGGATTCTTTGTTCTTTTTCATGTTCAGTACATCAATAAACAAAGTTGAAGGGGAAAAAAAGAAAGAACCCAAGATCTAGTGGCAAAGTGGCTAACACCTGCAATCTTAGCACTCAAGAGGCAGAGGCACGAGAACTGCTTCAGGTTTGAGGCCAGCCTGGGGCTATGTAGTGAATTCCAGGCCAACCTGTCCTACACAGTGAAACTTTTTCTTGCAAAATAATAAAATAAAATAAAAAATAAAAGAGCCAAGGAGGTAGTTCTGTCTATAAAGAACTTGGTATACAAGTATGAGCACCTGAGTTTGGGCCCGAGCACCCAAGTACAATAATAACCAAATGAATAAATAAATAAATAAAAATTTTAAGTTTGTATTTGTTATTTTTATTTTATGTGTATGTATGTATTGCCTGCATGTAGGTAAGTGCACCTGTGTCGTGCAATGCCCGCGGAGGACAGAAGAGGCTGTCGGATCCTCTGGGACTGGAGTTATGGACAGTTGCTAGCTTCCATGTGGGTGCTGGGATTCGAACCCGGGTCTTCTGCAAGAACAACCAGTGTTCTTAACTGCTGAGCCATCTCTCTAGCCCCATAAATAAATAAATTTTAAATGAGGGAATGCACTTATAATCCCAGCTCTGGAAAGGTGGAGACAGTTGGATCCCTGGAGCTCACTGGCCAGCCAGCCCTGCCCATTTGGTGAGTCCCAGATCAGAGAGAGAGAGAGAAACCCTGTTTCAAAGTAAGGTGGATGGTGCCTGAGGAAGAACAGCTAAGGCTGGCCTCTGGCCTCTACATGTATGCACACTGTGTGTGCCCACACACATACATTCACACTCACACACATGGACACACACAAAAAAGGGAGAATAAAGACCACCTCAGCAAGGACCTTCTATCCTGAAGAACACTCGCTCACTACAGCATTTGTCTATGTTTTTTTTTCAAGTAGGGATATCTAGGGTGCTCAAAGCTTTGGTTTCCCAAACCAGAAAGACTGTGGGCGTCTTGCAAAAAGCAGAACAGTTTTGGTGCAGGCAGCTGGGGTTCCCCCACCTCTGTCCTTTGCGTCTTCCTCTCTACCTCTCAGCCCTTCTCTCAGGGAGCCCCTATTGTCTAGACTTCGTCTAGAAAGTAGTTAGAAAGAGCTCCTGAGGGGTCTACGTGAGGTTCAGGATAAAGCCCGGGGATCTGCGTTTGAAGGCTATAGGACTGCCTCCCACCCCCAGCATCAACTCCTCTTTGAGTTGGTGGCCCAGTGCTGGCATGCAGTACTGGGAATTGAATTCTGTTCAATTCCCTTCGAAGCCTTTGTCTGCACCTGCTAACTTCCCATGCAGAAGCCACAATGCACAGTGAAGCACAGAAAACAGAAAGCCGTTAGCCCCCAGTGAATGTTATTTTTAATGAAAGTGGTGCATTTTGAGTCACGGTGTTGAAACCAGGTCAGGAATGAATCATCAGAGAATCGACCACAAAGGCCCCTGGAGGTGATCTGCAGATGACTGCCATGTCGCCGGCTCTACACACACCTCCCCGAAATGCTGTCATTCCGGAGCCAGTGTGGGCCACGGGGTGCCACGTCAGCTCAAAAGGATGCTGTGTTGTCACCAATGGGATTTCCCTGCCTGGTGGCATGGAGGCCCCACCCACACAAGGAAGTCACCATCACCCAGCTATGCCTGTGGTTACATCATCCCACTGGCTTCCAGGTACAGACTCAAAGATGCTCGAGAAAGATAGAGGAACCTGCTCCTCCCTGTCCTGCCTAGTGCCTGCATCCCCTCCTGGCTTTCAAGAGGCAGCCCAGGGGATAGGAAGATTGCTCAGTAGGTAAAATGCTTGCTGCACAAGGACCTGAGTTTGATCCCTAGTATCTACCTTAAAAAGCCAGGCATGGTGACACACACTTGTAATTCCAGCACTAGGGTGGCAGCAACAGGTAGCTCCGGGGGCTCACTGTCCAGCCAGCCTAGTTTAATGAATACTACCCAGGTCAGTGAGAGGCCCTGCCTAAAAATAAATAAGGTGCTGGAGAGATGGCTCAGTGGTTAAGATCACTGGCTGCTCTTGCAGAGGATCTGGGTTCAGTTCCCAGCATCCACATGATAGGTAACAATGCTATAACTCCAGTTCCAGGGGATCTGATGCCCTCTTCTGGCCTCTGCTGACATTATATGCAGTGTACTTACACACTCATACTATAAAATATGAATAAATGAATAAGGATAAACAAGGTATGCAGCTCCTGAGGAAAAACACCCAAGGTTGACCTCTGACCTCCACATGCACACATATACATTCATATATGTGGGCAACCACCTGAACACATGCCTGCACACACACACACGAGGCAGGTCAAGGTGGACTAGGGAAAAGAACATGACTGAAAGTTGAACAGACCTGAGCTGAGCACCAGGAACCAGGAAAAGCCCTGTTTTTCCACCTCACCAGCCCAGGAAGGGGACCATTACTCATCTTTCCCCAGGAGCCCTGGGATTGTTGGAATGGCAGCTGTAGCCAGAAGGTCAATGCACACAAATTCAGCTCTCTGTCCACACTACAGAGGACTATCCTGATGCCAGAGTGTGGTTCTAGGATGCTCCAGGACCTCCACTGGTACCTTTGCCCCCAAAGACTTCAAGAAGTCACCTGGTGAGGATGTCAGGGCTCCTTGCTCATGGGTGATGCCAAGAGCAGCCTCCACTGGAACAGGAATCAGAAGCAGAAAACAGTAACCCTTGACAACACAGAGACAAGTGGGCAGGTCCAGCAGGATGGTGAGCCATTGGTCAATCCAGCAATCTGGTCAGCTGGAAACACTGGGCCTAGAGGGGAAGATTCACCTAGAGCAAAACTGCACCCCACATATAGGAAAGATTCTACAGTATGAACTGTGGTGGTTAAAATGTCCCCCATAGGCTCATGTGTTTGAACGCTGGGTCCTGGTTGGTGGCACTGTTTGAAGAAGTTATGGAACCTTTGGAAGGAGGAGCCTTAGTGGAGGAAGTACAACACTGGGGGTGGGCTCTGAGAGTTCATAGCCTCATCCCACTTCCTGTTTGCTCTCTCTGTTTCATGTTTGCTACTGAAGATGTGTTCTCTCAGCTTCAGCTCCAGACACCTGCTGCCAGGCCTCCCCCACCATTATGGGCTCTCCCTCTGGAACCATAAGCCAAAATAAACTTTTTCTTCCACGAGTTACTTTTGGTCATGGTGTTTTATCACAGCAACAAAAAAAGTAGATAATATGTGAACTAAACCTTATGGCAAGAAAATTCTCCAAAGAAGGGAAAGAGCTTGTTCAGTCTGTAAAAGCTGGTCCTGGTGATGACTGCTATCCCAGCTACTTGGGAGGTTGAGGCAGGAGGAAGGACTGTGAAAGTAGTGACGCCCTGCAGCTCAGTGAAAAAGTGCTTACCTAACATGTATGAGGCCCTGGGTTCAATCCCTAGTACCGAGGGGAAAAAAAAAGAAAGGCTAAGAACGAAGAAAGAAAACTTAGCAGAGTCACACCCCCTTCTGTATGTCACAGATGCATGACCAGGCACAGCAGTCAAATGGAAAAAATAAAATAAAATAAACAACAAAAACCAGAGAGAGTGGGCTGGGAAGATGACTCAGTGGGTAAAGGGTTTGCCACACAAGTATGAAGACCTGAGTTCAAACGCCTGGAACTTATATAAAGCCAGGAACAGTGGCACATGCCTGTAATATCAGTGTTCCTCTGATGAGACAGGAGGTAGAGACAGGAGTCCCCAGAATCTCACAGACCAGTTATCCTTAACTACACAGTGACAAACAATAAAGAGATCCTGTCTCAAAAGAGGTGGAAGGCGAGGACTGATGCCAGAGGTTTTCCTCTGATTACCACATGTGCAGTGTGGCATGTGTGTGCCTACACACACACACACACACACACACACACACACACACAAACAAGAGAGTCAGACCAACAACCCCTGCCTTCTGGCTCCAGGTCCTTAAACAGGCTGACTGTTGTCCCTGGTCACTGGCCCCTCACCTCGGGGGTCTCTCCCAGGACCATGCTAAGTGTCATGTGGAATCAGGCACATGTGGAACCTGCAATGCAGTGAGCCTAAGGGTTGGTTCCCTTCTGTGGGAACTGCAGATTACTGCCACAAATTGCTCCTGTTTGGTGGGATCTGGGCCCCACTCTCAGCAGGACTCACAGGCTCCTCCCTGCCCTCAGCATCAGAGTCAGCCTGTGAGTTGCTTTGGCCAATGGAATTCAGCCTAAGTAATAGCTCATAGGATCCAGTGTGTGACATGTACCTGGAATCTCAGCATTTGGGAACCTGAGGCAGGAGGATTTCATGTTCGAGGCCAGCCTGGGCTACGTAGCAAGACTCTGTCTCAAAAGGAAAAAAGAAAGAAAGCTGTGGCAACAGGGTATGACTCTGAGGTTAACTCTTGCCACTTTGGCTACTGTCCTGGCAGAAAGCGGCCCTGGGCCACCAGAAGGAAGCTGATCTAGTTGTAGAGAAGTGAAGGCTCTCAGTCTGACTGACAGTACCAGCTGCCAACACCAAAAGCCCTTTCAGTCCCCAAACCTCCAGCTAACCACAGCCTTGCAAGCAAGCCCAGAGGAAGCACAGAATCATGGGAAATGCCAAGTTCTTGTTGCTTTGAGTCACTATGTCTTGGGTTGGTTTAGCGCCAATAGCGAATCCTTCCTGAAGCACACCTCTAAACTATCATCTCTCAGGCTGGGGTGGAACTCAGTGGTAGAGAATTTGTCTGAGATGTGGAAGGCTCTGAATTCCCTGCCTAGAGCTTAAAACAAACAAACAAACAAACAAACAAACAAAAACTTACGGGGGCTGGAGAGATGGCTCAGTGGTTAAGAGCACTGGCTGCTCTTACAGAGGACCCAGGTTCGGTTCCCAGCACCCATATGGAGGCTAGCAATTGTCCTTAACTCCAGTTTCAGGGGATCCAATACCCTCTTCTGCACGCTATGGTCATTGCATGACACAGTTGCACTTATATGTACACGCAGGCAATATACTCATACACATAAAAATAAATAAAATATTTTTTTAAACTTAAAAGAAAAATATCCTTTCTCGGAAAACTCTTGAGTTTCCCAGAGCCACATGTACCTGGCAGATCAATTGGTTAAACTAAAAATTGATCAAGAAGCTATGGGGTGGGAGCCATGACAGGTTGTCATGGACTCATTTTGATCCCACTTGTGATAACAGTCCATCAATCAAACAAACAGCATCTTTGAACCTGGGCTGATAATTCTCATCCTCCTGTTCTAGCTTTGTAATAGATCAGGAATTCTACCATTTACCCCCAATCCAAGCACAATCCGCAGTCTAGATTGCCATTCCCTGCTAAGGCATCTCCCCCACTCCATTTCGGCCCTACTGACATTCTCAACAACACCAGAGGAAATTTTGAAATACATTTATTTATGCATTTATGTCCATTCAACAAGCCTTGCACTTTTGACCAAAGGTGTCTGCCTCCTGAAGTTCACATTCTTATTCACATTTGAAAATTTAATAAGTGAATGAATAAATAGAACATGTAATGATAAGTGTCAAGAGAGAAAAATGAAATAGGAATGGTGGGGATGGGGGATAAACAAGGGGGTGGGGTAACCAAGGAAGAGAGTAACATTTAAATCACCACTAATGGGAATTCTCCAGGACAGAACCACTCCTGAGTGAGAGTGTGGGGGTCAGTGTGCTGAGCAATGGTGAGCAAGGGGGTGGGAGATGGTATGAAATGAGTTGAGCAAGACATGGAAAGGGAGAGAGAGTGATAAGGAACACAGCACCCCATAAGCCAATGTGAGGATGTGAGCATTTGCTTTAGAGAAATAAAGCCTTTGAGAATCGCTGGCTCAGGGTGGCTGAGGCCAAAGTGCATTAAGTACCACCTGACTGATGTCTTGAATACAGACTGATAATATTCTGGGACGATACCCAAACGCATCATTTAAAAAGATTTATTTATTTTTTTAGGTGTATGAGTGTTTGTCTGCATGTGTGTATGTGCACCATGTGCATACAATGCCTGTGGGGGCCAGAAGCGGGGGGTCAGATCTTCTGGAACCCTAGCCAAAGATGGTTGTGAGCTACCAGGTGGGTGCAGGGAACAAAACCCAGGCCCTCTGCAAGAGCAGCAAGTGCTCTTGACTGCTGAGCCATCTCTGCAGCCCCAATACAGCATCATTTTTAACATCTCCAAATTCCAATGGGAAAATAAATAGAAGAAGTAACAGAGAATAGCAAAACCAAAAATTTATGGACATGTACCACAAAAACAGCAGATAGGGTCAGCAACTCAGGGGGTTTGTGGGCACCAAGCATGATGACCCGAGTTCAATCTCCAGGATCCACAGAGTAGAAGGAAAAAATTGACTCCCGAAAGTTGTCCTCTGACCTCCACATACGGTTGCACACATGTGCACACACACACACACACACACACACACACACACACAAATAGATAAATAAATAAAATGTGAAAGATTAAAAGAGAATTCCTTACTTTAAAAATTAATAGAGCTGGGTATGGTGGCACATGCCTGTAGTCCCAGCACTTGGGAGGCAGGCAGGCGGATCTCTGTGAGTTCAAGGCCAGCCTGGTCTACATAATGAGTTCCAGGGCAGCTGGGGCTACAGGGAGACCCTGTCTCAAAAAAATTAATAATTTAGTCAGGTGTGGTAGCACATACCTTTAATCCCAGCACTTGGGAGGCAGAGGCAAGTGGATCTCTATAAGATCAAGGCCAGTTTCAGGGCTACAGAGAGACCCCATCTTAAAAAAATAGAATAAAATAAATAAAACAAGGAGAATGACAGTGGAGGAGATCTGAGGTTGACCTCTGGCCTCCACATGTACATGGCACACATGTACACACACAACACACATGTACCATGCATATACACACAAACACACACAAAGAGGAAAACAGAAAGGAATGTCAGTATGGAAGGAGTGTGGAGAGTGGACCCTTGTCCAAAAGTTCACATGGGCTATAGCTAGCAAAGCCCTCGCTGCCCTTCTCTCCTGTCTCTCCCACTTACTCCCATATTGTCCCCTTAGTAACCTTGTCCCATCTGAGGCCCTTAGTAGTGGTGTCCCCTCAGGCCTTACACCATTGACCTCCTGCTTTCTGACATACTTGCCAAAATTGTTGCCCCCGGCACCCAACCCCCTCTATCACTCTGACCACTTAATATGCTTCATGTCCCTCTACTTAGAAATTTTCTGCACCAGTTCCTACTGATGCACAACACATTACATTAAACTCAGTGGCTAAGCGCAGACATGTCATTGAGCATGTGAATTCTGAGGGCCAAGAATTCAGACAGGCTGAGGAAGTAGCTCATCTGGTAAAGTGAGTGCCGTACCAGGACAGGGACCTGAGTTCAATCCCCAGAAGCCACATTAAAAAGCTGGGTAGGGTGGTATATGCTTGTAATCCCAACACTGGGAAAATGAAGATAGGCAGATCCCTGGGGCTCGCTGGTCAGCCAGTCTAGCCTATTTGGTGAGTTCCAGGCCAGTGAGAGACCCTGCATCAAAAAAACAAAGTGCAGGCTAGAGAGATAGCTGAGCAGTTAAGAGCACTGGCTGCTTTTGCAGAGGACCTGGGTTCAATTCCCAGCACCTACATGGTGGCAAACAACTGTCCATAACTTCAGTTCCAGGGGATCCGATGCCCTCTTCTGACCTCCACACACATTTCACTACACAGGTTCACTTACACACATGCAGGCAATAGAGTCATACACATAAAATAAAAATAATAATAAAAAAACAAGGTGAGTGATACCCGAGGAATGACACGCAAAGTTGAGCTCTGACCTCCACAAACATGCACCTGCACACACATAGACATGTACATACACATACACACGTACATGAAGCATTCAGACAGGACACAGCAAGGAGGACTGGTCTCTGCCCCACACATCTAGGTCCTCAGCCAGGAAGTCTCAAAAGCTGGGGTGACTCTGCAGCTGGGGTTTGGAATCATCTGAATGCTTGTCCTCTCAGGCCTCTGGAATCTAGGCCAGCTGACAGAGGATGGGACTGTTGACCAGAGGTCTCATGTGGTTTCTCCATGTGGCTCAGTCTCCTCTCAGCATGGCCACCTCAGGGTGGTCGAAGTTCCCTCCCTGCTTACAGAGATCCAAGAGCCAGTGGCCCAGAAAATAAGGCCAAAGCTGTATGGCCTTGTGAAACCCTGTTTTGGATATCACAAAATATCATGGTCCCCATATTTTCAAAATCATCCCAGGTACATATAGAGAAAGGAAAAAACCCCATCTCTTAGCGGGGAAAAAAATTCTTGAGGCTACATCCTGCACATGGCCAGGGATGCCTCCTTAGAGCGATGCTGTTCTTGTTTGACCTTGCATGTTGACCTTGGCTCTGGATTCTCAGCTGTTGGAGAACATATGGGGTCTTTACTGGATATGAAATGTTATGCCACAAAATGGAAGGCACTATGTTTTCCTCATTACATCTGGGCTTCAGTGATGATTATTCTGCTTTATCAACTTGACAGTGATTTGGAGTCACCTAGGAGACACACCTCTGGGACTGTCTATGAGGACATTTCAGAGAGGTTTAACTCAAGAGGGAATACCCACCCTATAATGGGGGCCACCATTCCATGGAGTGGGGACCTAGACTGCATAAAAAGGGGAAAAGGACCCCCCCCAGCTACAGCATTCTTTCCCTGGCTTCTGACTGTAGATACAATGTGACCAGCTACCTCAAGTTCCTACCTTCCCCCCATGATGGAGTGTACCCTCACACTGTGAGCCAAAATGAGCCAACCTTCTTAAAGTTGTTTTGTCAGGTATTTGTCACAGCAATGAGAAAAGTGACCAAGATGGTTTCTAGACCTGTCAGCAACTCTGCCACCATGACAGATGGTTCACCCTTTTTTGCAACCTGGTCCTTGCTAATTCTCTGTAATGTTTTTGTCAGGACTCCCCTCAGAGGGATAAAATATGTTTCAAAATATTGAAAAAGCACAAAAATACAACCAAAGAGTTATTAAACAAGTTCACTGCAGCTTCCTCACAATGCTGTTTGAAAATAATTGAATATGGAAAATGAATTCCAGACCAAACTGAACAGTTATTTTCCTATATGGAAAGAAATTTTCCTTCCATCATCAAAGCCCCTAAAAATACCACCAAGAACATTGACGAATACCTGCTTGGGACAGAAACTACATGACTGTAAGCCCACGGACTCACCCTTTGGCCTGAGCTTGCTAGACACAGAAGGGTGACAAGCTCCTGAACACCAAGAGTCAAATTCTAGAAGCTTCACATGCCACTGGCAACAAGAATTTCTTTTGGATCAACCCTGAGACTGGGCATGGAATTATGTGGAAAATTGGGACAGAAAGAGGAAGACCCACATCCCAGAGGGAAAACAAACCAAGCTAAACAAAGCAAGAGACGTGCCAGGCCCAAACCCAGCCCTCCTCACCCCCCCAACAGGCTCGCTTGGGCTGTCTGGAAGCAGTTCCCAGACAGAACCTGGGGCCATGAATCAGTTTCCGTGGACACTGAGGGGATAAAGCATCTGCTGTGGAAACAGAATGCACTAGTCGGGGAAGGGCTGTGAGAATCCAGTCAGGCAGGGGTGGGGGTGGGGTGCAGTATGTGGTGGGAAATGCCACTGTGAATCCCTGGTCTAGACAGTGAGCCCAGAGTGCCCATGGAGAAGCAAAGGATCAGAATGGAAGGGCAGATTCAGGGGAGCCAGCTGGATGCACTTCTGAAATGGGGGAGGGGTGCAAGACAACTGTACAGACAAGTTCTTCAGAATCACAGAAGAACTGGGGAGATGTTCAGCTGCTAAAGACCCTGCTTGCAAGCATGAAGATCTGAGTTATACTCCCCAGAACCCACGTCAGTGACAGGGTAGCAATCAGAACACATCCCATGAGATGGTCTACAGGACCTACTGCTCCAGACTTCTGCCTCTTTGGGTGTTTTCCTGCTGAAGAAACACCACCAGTTTGAATTAGGGTACCATTTCCATGCCTGGTGGCATTTTTATATACATGATCTCAAAACCCTATTTAGTCAGCATGGCCTGGTTTGATCTGACACACATGGACACATACTCAGCTAGCCCTCTGTCTCACCATGAGAAGAAAGTGGTATCTGAAAGGAATGAAGACACTCCCCCTCCCTGTCCTTGCTGAGGATCAAGCCTTCCTTATCATCCAAGATAAACAGGTTTTTGTGACCTAAGGGCACAGGTGCCATTTTGGTGGGAACCAGCCTTATAATAGGGCTTTTGTTGAGGGAGAGTCTATTGGGAAAGGGAATCCTGGTCACCTGTTCTGAGGCCTACAAATACTGGAGAGGCCCTGGAGCCTCAGAAGCAGTGCCAGTGCGAACATGGAGTTGCACCGAGGGATGAGTCTACATGTCCAGGGGGTGGGCAATAAAAGTCACACCTTGCTCTGAGACTGGGAGTGGGTTAGCAAGGGCAGCATAGACCTCAGTAGGAATTCCCCATGTCATGAGGTCCCCATGAAACAAGATCACCTTTGTCTTCCCTTGAGTAGGGCCAACATCCTTCTATCCTCAGTTCAAATTACTCAGCTACCCCATAGCATCCCAGACTCCTATAATCTATTTCAAGACCCAGTCAGTCACTGTACTGGATAGCTTTAGTGACAACTTGACACACCTGGGTTGAGGGAGCCTCAATTGGGGAATTGCCTCCATAAGACTGGCCTGTGGCCATGTCA
>NW_008349596.1:137546-147816 GCF_000622305.1 Nannospalax galili | reverse complement strand
AGCAAAACCTTTGCTTTACTGGGACAATTGATGCTGGTTAGATAGGGCTGAAAAATCAGCTGTAAGTAACAAGAGACCAGCATCACTGTGGTGGAGTCTTCTGGGAGGTATTTCCTCAGGGTCAGCACACAGAGGGCACCCGAGCCTCCATCTCAAGTTCGAAGCAGGACTTAGTAATGTGTAAGAGTCTCCTGCATGGTTCTGGTGTTGAAAGCGTCAAGGGGTCACAGAGAGCAGCTGAGGCTTGGCACTCTGAGAGGCCAGGAAAGGCCATAGGTGAAAGTGCAGCTTTATTTGCAGTGAAGACCCCAGGATTGAAGGGGTCATGGAGAGAATCTGAGGCCTTTGCACCCCAAGAGGCAAGAAGAGGCCATTGGTGAAGGTGTAGCCTGAGTTTCAGTGGAGACTTCAGCTTTTTGGAGAT
Source organism: Nannospalax galili (assembly GCF_000622305.1). Classification (NCBI taxonomy): domain Eukaryota; kingdom Metazoa; phylum Chordata; class Mammalia; order Rodentia; family Spalacidae; genus Nannospalax; species Nannospalax galili. Next base: position 147,392 of record NW_008349596.1, on the reverse strand, counting down.
GCCAGGACTATGGAACGACCACCAAGGACAGTGGCAGGTGTGGAATGGAGCCGGCCTGGGTCTGCGAGATGAGCTCTGTGTGCTGTGCACGCAGGGTCAGAGAAGTGGAGCTGCCAGAACCCTTTGGAGCCCAGAAGATCATGTCCAGCCTTGACATCTTGAGCTACTTTGCTGGACTTTGGTTTTGCTTAGGTGTGCCCAATCCTTCCCTTTGAAATAAGACAAGGACAGTGGCAGGTGTGGAATGGAGCCGGCCTGGGTCTGCGAGATGAGCTCTGTGTGCTGTGCACGCAGGGTCAGAGAAGTGGAGCTGCCAGAACCCTTTGGAGCCCAGAAGATCATGTCCAGCCTTGACATCTTGAGCTACTTTGCTGGACTTTGGTTTTGCTTAGGTGTGCCCAATCCTTCCCTTTGAAATAAGACAGTACTTGTTTTGGATTTTACAGGAGCCCCCCATTAAGAGACTTTCAGAAGAGACTATGGACTTTTAAGTGTTTAGATTTTTTTAAGGACTGTGGACTTTTAAGGTTGTATTGTCTAATGTTGTGATATTAATGTTAACATCATATCTTGGGGATAAAAATTGGAAAGGTTATGATTTAATAGTGATGTGTTTGTGTGTCAAGTTGACAAGGGGTCAATTATGCAGTATAGCTTTGCTGTCAACTTGACATACCTGGGGTGAGGGAGCCTCAATTGGGGAATTGCCTCCACAGGACTGGCCTGTGGCCATGTCTGAGGGGCATCTTCTTGATGAGTGATGTGGGAGGGCCCAGCCCACTGTGGGTGGTGCCATCCCTGGGCAGGTGGGCCTGTGTTGCATAAGAAAGCAGGCTGAGCAGGGGCCAGGGGAGCAAGCCAGTAAGCAGCATTCCTCCATGGCCTGTGCGCCAACTCCTGCCCCCAGGTTCCTGCCCTGAGTTCCTACCTTGGGCTCCCTGATGAACTGTGACCCAGGAGATGTAAGCCGAATAAACCCTTTCCTCCCCAAGTTGGTCAGAGTGTTTTATTACAGCAATGGAGAGACAAACTAGGACAGTCACCCAGAGAAGGAGGAGGAAAAGCTTCCACTCCTCTAGGGCCAGAGTAAATGCAAGGAACTCTAGGTCAGAGCAGAGTGAATGCCACCTTTCTGTGTCTCCCTTTTATTTCAGCACTGGGAACAGAATCCAGGGACTCGTGCCTACCAGGCAAGCACTCTACCCCTGAGGGGCAGGCCCAGCCCAGAAGCAGCAGCAGCAGCAGTAGGATTATTATACAATTTTACTGCTAATCCGTTAAGACCTAAAGAAGTTAATGTGCTCCCCAAACCTCAGGGGTCCTGGAAAAGGATACCAGTACTCATACCCTGAGACCCTGGTTTGATTACACCAGCCTCCTGCCCCAGGAATAAGCAGTGCCAGGGATTTCATTTATTTACAGGCAAAACACGGGAGCACCCATACTTCCTGTATCCCCACTACCTGGCTCTGTGAGTCTCTAGCCTGGAGTCTCAACCTGGAAGAGACAATGGTTTATTTTAGCCCATTCGCCTCAGAGCCAGCAGGTCTCCTGAGTACCCTCCCTCCTCTCCATAGTGTGTCCTCTGTCCTTGTTGTGTCCCTGCTTTATAAACTGATAGATCCTTCTCTGATGAAACCCCTGGATACTGAAATCCCTGACAAACCTTTACTTGGGAGGAGCTTGCACACAGCCAGTTTGCACAGGTTCCTGGGAGCTGGGGTCCCCTGAAACTGACGGCATTTGTGTATGACCCCAGGTGCAGGTCCCACAATGCATTTCCAGGAAATGACTGTGATCAGATAGAAGTGCTCTCTCCCAGGCCATGCATGTGGACATAGCATCTCCGTCCCTCTGTCCAGAAAACTTTCAAACAACTCTAGAGAAAAGCAATGAAGAGAATTAATGAACCATAGAAGCAAGTGGTAGCCTTGGGGGAGAACCGTGCCAAAGATGAGGTAGAATTTAGTGAATCCATACGGGTGAGAGGAAGGCCACAGCGAGACAGGCTGTTCCGTTGGGAGTATTAGCGCTGTGGCAGAAGTGGGTAGAAATGGAGGGAAAGGGGTTGTGAACTGAAAATCATAAACAGATGCTGGGCTGGGGAGATGGCTCAATGCATAAAGTACTCATCACATGAGCACGAGAACATAAGTTTGAATCCCTGGCACCTGTATAAAAGCTGGACATGGTAGTCCATGTCTATAATCCCAGGGCTGGGAGGTGGAGACAGGAGGACCCCTGGGGCTACCTGGCCAGTCAGCCTAGCTGGATTTGTGAGCTCCAGGTTCAGTGAGAGACCCTGCCTAAGAAAATAAGGTGGAGAGTGATAGAGGAAGACGCCCAAGGTCTACCACTACACAGACACGCATGCATACACGCAGGCACACAAAGTAATTCTGCATGCAGCATAATCAGGAATGACACCATGTTGTATCCTGGAAGGCCTTGGGACAGCAGAGAAGAGCAGTCAAGTCTCCTGAGCAGGGGGTAATCACCACCCCATAACAAGTAGGTCATTGGTCAGCCTGGCTGCTAGCCAGGGCCTAGAGGCTCCTGAGTCAGCTGCCCCTTCCTCCAGGAGGCTCCTTTGGCCTGTGGCCTCACAGGCACTGGGGTTTACATAACAGCCCTCTTGACATGCATGGAGACCCGAGAAAGAAGTTTTTCTTGGTTCTCTGAAGTCATTGGAAGCCATCAGTAAGTCAGCATCTTAGTCATGCAAGGAAGCTTTGAAACAGCTAAGGGAGTTTGTTTCCACTTCCCTTAGACTATGAGGCGCATATGTAAACACAGCCTGAAAGAGCCCTTGTTCCCATTGTTCGGCACACACCATAAACCGGCTCTGCTTCCCCCTGTGAGCTGCCAGCACCCAGGGCTCTCCAGCTGCATGTCCTTACAGTATGAAATGGCCCTGAGGACTGACGCCAGGGCAGGAGGCCACTGTCAAATCTGGAAGGCTGACCCTAGGCCCGGATGCAGGTTATTTTTGCAACAGCCTCTGACCCTGGACACCCTGCCAGCTCCTCTTACATAGCTACCCCCTCCCCCCGAAACACTGCTCCCACCTGTGAGCTTTCTATCACTGTCAGCCTCTGGGTGTCTGGTGTCCTTCCCGTCAGGATTCCTGTCCCTCAATTGCTGGGTGCTAGAGTCAGCTGGTTATGTAAAGAAGGGATAGTCTCTCAACCTATGTTGAAACTTCACAGTGGACAGTGGACAGAGGTGAAAGTCCAGAAAAGTCTCCAGGGCTCCAACTGTGTCCAAGTATTTTAGACTTCTGGTTCTATGCCTCAGTTTCCCCATTCAGCATTTCAGGAAATTGTTAGTGGCTGAAATATGGCTCTACAAAATTCCCATGTTGAGGTCATGACCTAGCACTTAGGAGAGGTTCTACGTTTGGAGAGGGGGTCTTCAAGAGATGATTAAGTAAAAATGAGGTCATTAGGGAGGTCCCCAGTCCACTGTGAATGTGGCTGGAAGCCTTATAAGGAGGGATGAGGACTGGGGGTGTGACTCGGGCTCTGGGTTCCATCCCAGCAGAGAAAGAGAAAGACTAGGCAGACACAGAGGGACATCCATGTGAAGTCTCAGGGAAAGATGGTGCCTTTAAGCCAAGAAGAAAGGCCTCAAGAGGAAACCAAACTTTCTGGGGCCAGGGAGATGGCTCAGCAGGTAAAACTGCTTCAATCCCAGGAACTCATGGTGGAAACAGTTCCCGGAAGCTGTCCTCTGACCTCCACATGCGTACTATGTTGCGCACACACACCCCACATACAATAATAATAGTAGTAATAAAAAATTAAAATTAAATCATACCTTCTATTATAGTTTCTGGAGATGCCCCCCTACAAGCTTATGTCTTGAATGCCTGGTCCCAGATGGTACCCTGTTATGGGAGTTGTGGAACATTTTAAGCATGTGGTCCAGTTGGCAGATACAGGGCCATAGATATACAACCCGAGGGTCAAAGATTGCCTTGCTTCCCATCTTGCCTTCTGATTCCTGAGCCACTGAGAAATAACAGAGGCTCCTCACACTCCTGCCACCAAAGAATGGTGCCAAATGCCCCCCACCACGATGGGCTGCACCCCTTAAACAGTGAGTCAGAATTAAACCTCTCCTATGTAAAATTGCTTCTTCACCAAATTGTCAGATATCTGGTGACAGCAAAGAGAAAAGTAATGGATACACCTGTTCACCCCTTTGTCTGGGATTTCTGGAGCTCTGGACTCTGAGAAGATCACTGGTGTTTAAGTCATAGTGTCCTGACAGACTAACGCAGACATGCTTGCTGAAAGAAGGCAAACCTGTGGGGCCCCAATAACAGTGACCACAGTCCCCATGGCTCAAACGCCCACCCTGACTCCAAACACTTCCGACTCTCGTTGAAGAACTCAGATTTCATATATTCTGTCATATACGTTAAGACCTATTGAGTCAAGTTTGTGTGCCTGCATGTCCCTCGATTTGAGTTCATCCACTGTAGTCTGGTCAGCCTATCTAGCATCACTCCCATAAAGAAGATCAACCCTCCTTCATCCAGTAATGATCAGCTACCAAATTCAATGTTGGGATTTTGCCTGGTTTGAGATGACATGGGTCTTGTGTATGCTGTCACCATTGCTGGAAGCTCATATGAACAGAACTCTTCCAGAAGGTGAACAGGGACTGCAGATGGCAGGGCCATGCTCTGTCTGCTTCACGGCCTCCTCAGCCCATTCTGAGGACAGGGATATGGCAATAAGAAATCATCAGGGACCCGAGTGTGGTGGCACATGCCTTAATCCTAATGCTTAAGAAGCAGAGGCAGGCAGATCTCTGTGAGATCAAGGCTAGCCTGGTCTACATAGCAAGTTCTGGGCAGCTGGGGCTACAGGAAGACACTGTCTCAAAAGGACCAAGAAAAAGACAATAAAACAAAACAAAAAGAGAAATCATCAGGGGTACTTTTTTTAAAGAAATACCTTTTTTAAAAATACCTGGTCTGGGAGGAGCAGGTCTAGCATTCCAGCCACTCAGGAAACTGAGGCGGGAGGCTAGAAAGTTCAAGAATTGCCTAAGGTACATAGTGAGTTCAAGGTCAGCTTGGGCAATTAACTGAGACTTTGCCTCAAAAAATTTTTTTTAAGAACTGGGTATCTTCAGTGGTAGGATGCTTGCCTAGGATGTGTGAGGCCTTCAATGCCCAATATAACAGAAAGAGAAGTGAGGGGGAGACAGACAGACAGACTACAGACAGATTGACTCATTGAAAGACACTAAAGGGGGCTGAAGAAATGGCTCAGTGGTTAAGAGCATTGGCTGTTCTTGCAGAAAACCCAGGTTTGGTTCCCAGCACCCACATGGTGACTAACAACCATCCGTAACTCCAGTTCCAGGGGATCTGATGCCCTTTTCTGTCCTCTGTGGGCACTGCATGACATGGGTGCATTTACGCACATACAGGCATAACACTCATACACATGAAATAAAAATAAAGCCCAGTGAGGTGCCGCACACTTTCAGTCCCAGCACTCAGGAGGCAGAGGCAGGTGGATCTCTGTGAGTTCAAGGCCAGCCTGGTCTACAAAGGGAGTTCCAGGACAGCTGGGGCTACAGGGAGACCCTGTCTCAAAAAGATAAAAATAAGTAAATGAGTAAATAAATAAAATAAATAAATAAATAAAAAACTTTCCTGCATCCAAAGACTTAGCATTGCACAACTTTGGATTCTCCCCAAAATACATCCACATGGGCTGAGCAGGGTTCTGGAGCTCCCATCTGGAGCTACTGTGAAGGACTGAGATTCATCCTTAGATTAGAGCTACAAGAAAAGGAACTGAGTGGGGACTTTTCGAAAAGCCCGAGAAAATGAACATAATTCCATTTTAACTTCTTCCTAAAATGCATATTTCCAGGTGATTTCTTAGGTACTTTTTGTTCTAGGGTCTAGCATTATTACCGCCTTCTGCTTTGCTTGGTCCTGTGTAGATTCTTCCAGACTGGGCCTTCCTTTCTCCAAGTGTGTCCTCTGTGCACAGGCACAGCAGACTTCAGGACCAGCCTAGGCCTACTCTCTTCAGGGAAGGAAAAAGGAAAGGAAGGAATCTGATACGTTCATCTATCTGTTCAGGCTCCCACGAGGAAGTACCACAGACTGTGTGGCTTAATCAACAGATTTACTTCCTCATAGTTCTGGAGGCTGGAAGTCCGAGGTCAAGGTCAAGGTTTCTGCAGGGTTCCTTTAACCTGAGGCTTCTCCTAGGACTTACAGACAGCCTTCTTTACATGGTTATTCCTCTGTGTGTGCCTGTGTCCTAATCTCCTGTGTGTGTTGTAGGTTCACCTTCGTGTGGGTGTGTGTACATGTACATGCAAGTACCTATGCACATGTGTTTACATGCATGTGGAGGCTAGAGGTCAATGTCAAGTGTCTTCCTCAGTCACTCTCCTTTTTTTAAAAAAAAAATTATTTTTAGACAGGGTCTTCCTGTAGCCTCAGCTGTCCTAGAACTCACTATGTAGACCAGGCTGGCCTTAAACTCACAGAGATCCACCTGCCTGCCTCCCAAGTACTGGAATGAAAGTCATGTACTGCCTGCCATACCTGGCTTTCCACCTTATTTTTTGAGATAAGATCTGTCACTGAACATAGAGCTCATCTGTTCAGCTAGATTGACTAGCCAGTGAGGTCCAGGAATCCATCTGTTTCCACCCACCCCCCAAACCCCGGTGTGGAGTTATAAACACACGCTTCCTTGCCCAGTTTTTATGTGGGTACTGGGCATCCAAAGGCAAGCCTCACATATATGTGTCAGGCACTTTAGCAGCTGAGCCATCTCTTCAACCCCTAGACTCTTGTAAAGACATCCATCACAGTGGACATTAGCGAGTCCTCCTAATCACATTTCAATGTAGTTACCTCTTTAAGACCCTATCCCCAAATACAGTCACATGCTGAGATAGTAGGGGTTGGAACTGTATTAGTTATTTTTCTTGTTGCTATGGCCAAATACATGACAAAGTGACTTAAGGGATGAAGGGTTTCCTTTGGCTCACTGTTTGTAGGCCTACATTCCACCATGGTGGAGACTAGGAAGCAGAGAATGAAAGCAAGGCCCAGCTATAAATCACAAAGTCCACCCTCCAGCCACCCACTTCCCCCAGCTAGGCCCTACTTCCCCAAAGTCCACAACCTCCCAAAACAGCACTATCAGCTAGGGAATCAAGTTTTCAGACACATGAACTTGGCAGGTCATTTCACATTCAAACAGCAATGGGGCATAAGAATTTTAAGGATGATGGGGGTGGGGTCAATCAGTCCATAGCTCTTGGGAGTCCATGAAGTGAACTCCAGTGCTGGACCAGCCCTGGCTGAGCTCTGGGGGAAGAGTGGGCACAATGTCCTTTCCCAGTCAGTGAGTCTTGCTCCTTCACTGCCTTCTTTCCTCCCTCACCATCCAGGCTGATTCTCATGCCAACCTGAGCCAGAAATGGAGCTGCCCATGCCTCTGAGCCTCCCTTGATTCTTCTGCACTCTCTTGCACCTTCCTAGGCAGCATGTCTCTAGTGCCTGCCATTAGTCCCCACAGGCAAGATGTGTCTAGGCCAACTCAGAGACGAAGAAGCCTAACAGGACACTGGACCAAGAAAGGAAAGAGAGTTTGGGGTTGACATTGCATGGCCATGTGACCCAGGCCTTTATTTTTAGCTAGCTTGTGACACGCCACCTTTCCCCACACACACCACTATCTCTCCACACTTCACATGATAGTCACCTGGCCCTGGCAGACAGTGGGTACAGCGGAAAAAGTGCAGGCTGGGGGGACCAGCTTTGGTGTGACCCACATCTCTACCACTTGCTAGTTGTATGGTCCTGACCAGTTTGTCTAATCTTTCAAGGCCTTGGTCTCATCATATACACAGGCGGGGATACCATCCGAGTGTTGCTGGAAAGTGTACTTAAAATCATCAGTGCCAAGCAGCATGCCTGATGTTAGGGGCTGAGTCATGTCCCCACAAAATCTACATGTTGAAGTCTTAGACAAGATCTTTAAAGAGGTGATTCAGAGTCAGTGGGGATGGACATGGTGGCACTCAGGGGGCTGAGGCAGAAAGATCATGAGTTTGAGGCCAGCTTGGGTTACATAGCAAGACCCTGTCTCAAAAACTAAAAGCATAAAATAAAATAAAGGATTCAATGCAGTAGTTAGAATGGGTCCTAATGCAATCTGACTGTGGTTTTTCTAAGATAAGGAGACTAGGAAACAGGCGTGCACAGAGACTAGATGAAGACACAGGGACATGACATCCACCTGCAAAGAGGAGGGGCCGCAAGAGAAACCAGTTCTGCTGATTCTTTGATCTTGGACTTCTAGTCCCCAGAACCATAGGAAAATACATGCTTTTAAAATTTTTTATTTTTATTTTTAATTATGCATATATGTGTGTAGGGTTGTGCATGTGGGTGCAGTACCCAGGGAAAACAGAAGAGGGAGTCACATCCCCTGGAGCTGGAGTTACAGGAAGCTGTGAGCCACCCAAGGTGGGTGCTGGGAACTGAACTCTGGTCCTCTGCAAGAGCAGCACATGCTCTTAACTGCTGATCCATCTCTCCAGCCCCTAAGTGTTTATTCTTTAAGTTACCTAGTCTATACAATCTGATTTTGACAGCCTTATCAGGCTAAATAAGAGGAGGTGTGGGCCCACTCAAACCAGACCCTCAGCTGAGCCAATGATACAATGGTTCAGAGAATCAAGAATAAGATGAGAGCCAGGGAGATGACTCAGCTGGTAAAGTGCTTGCTACACAAGCTCAAGGACCTAAATTCTATCAAGTAGAAAACAAAAACTGGGTGTGGTGATTCATGCCTGCAATCCCAGTTCTGGGAAGGCAGAGATAGGCAGATCTCTGTGGTACACTGATGAGCTAGCCCAGGTTGCTTGGTAAGTTCTAGGCTAGTGAGAGACCCTGTCTCAAAAAAACAAAACAAGATGAAAAAACAACTTTCTTTAAGGCAGATGCTTGGGCAGAAGAGATGACACAGTGACTAAGAGCCCTTGCTGCTCTTGGATAAGACAAGAATTTAGTTTCAGCACCCATATCAGGCAACTCACAACTGCCTGTAACTCTAGTTTCAGAGGGATCTGATACCCGCTTCTGGCCTCAGAGAGTATCTGCATGCACACGATGCATATAAACATATACACTCAGCACATACACATACACATAAAATAAGTAAATAAATCTTAAAAAAAAATAAATAAATAAGGTGGCTGGTGCCTGAGGAATGGCACCTGAGGTCATCCTCTGGCCTGGACATACCTGCACACACCACCACACACACACACACACACACACACACACACACACACACACCACAGAAAACTTGAATTTTCTTTCAAATATTTCATGGGAGACTTTGGGTAATGAAAGGAAAAGACAGTGATAGAAATGTCTCAAGAAAGAACAAGTAATCGAGGTGTGCGGCTTGACCCTGAGTGAGCCCAACCTTTGACAACTGTCAATTAGAGCATCTTTACTGACACTTTTCAGCCCCTCTGTAAACTGCAGTTTCTACATGGAACCCCGAGGACAAATGGGTGTCATGTTCAGTGGCATGCCTGAGTGTTCAGGAATTTAGCCCAGGCCTTGTGATTTTTCATCCATAGTCTAGCAGCTGAGAGACAGGCCACTCGTTTTCATTGCTAAGGTGGAAGAAAGAGATAAAAGGATTTATCTGAACATCCCAGAACCTTCCGATCTGTTCCTCCCTCTACACCCCCTGCCCAAAAAAGCTGGACCACATTCTAAGAGATAAGAACATTTTGTTCCCAAACCAGCTTATCTACCTCTGCTTCTCT
>NW_008349596.1:133888-137487 GCF_000622305.1 Nannospalax galili | reverse complement strand
CAATTGTCTTTTTGTAGAGAAGCCTCCGCAAATTCTCTTGATATTCACTTTCAAGTTCCACAAAGCATTTGTCAGCATTATAATTTAATATTTGTTTATGCAATCATTTGATTAAAGCCTGTGGCCCTTATTCTTTATTATATTACAAGCCCCCCCCAAACTGGGTCACAAACCAGCTTATCTACCTCTGCTTCTCTTTCTTTCTCTCTCTCTCTCTCTCTCTCTCTCTCTCTCTCTCTCTCTCTCTCTCTCTCTTCATCCTTATCAAAGGGCAATCTGCTAACCCACAAAACAGGATTCTGGCTCAGCACAGCACAGAGAGTTACAAGTCCTGAGAAGGACACACGCCTGGCTCATCTGTCACTAGCATTACATGATCACATGGCAATGCCTGCATCATCCAGTTACTGGGAAGAAACCAGAATGGTGTCAGCCTCATGAAAGGCCAGAGAAAATCACAGACATGCAGCCCTGGGAGTCCATCTCCCCCAAATCCTGGGCCCCCAAGTCTAGGGGCCAGACATGTTGGGCAGAGCGTGGCTGGTCACAGCCCCCAGTGATCCCTCTTTGGGCTCCCTGGGCTGGGCCACAATTTCTACCTGTCTTAGCGGTCATAGGTCTGGGCAGCACTGACCGCTAATATTCCTATAGCCAAGGTTGACAGACTAGAGGTCCAAGCCACCCTGAGTGTGACAGGAAATGGTATGACATCTTGAGCCTCCATGCCCCCTGCAGAAGGGAAGGAGCCAGTTGGCTGGGGATCAGAGTCTAAAGAGAGGATTTTCTGAGGTCTGGGTCTATGGAGAAAACCATGCTCCCTGGAGGAAAGTTGGGACTGTCCCCACACCTCAAACCAGCAGGCAGAGCTTACCCTGGGATGCCCTGTAGCTGAGGACAGAAAAGGCCAGGGCTTCACAGGGTGCAAGACAGGCTGCAGCAGGCTGTCAAAGGTCCCCAAAGATGCCAGGTTCTGAAATACAATGACTTGGATCCTCAGAAGAGGGAGTGTGTTGGTTACTTCCTTCACTGCTGTAACAAAATACCTGGCAAAGGCAACTAAAGAAGGAAGGCTTTATTCTGGCTCACAGGTCAGAGGATACAACCCATCATGGCAGGGACGACAACGGAGGCAGGAATAGCTTGCAAGAGTGTGAGGCAGCTGGTTACATCACAGGGGCAACCAGAAAGCACAGACAGCATAGGAAGGGGGCCAGTCTATTAAACTCAAAGTGTATGTCATCATCATCACTGTGGTGTCGCTTCCTCCAACTAGACCGTAACCTCGACAGGTTTCACAACCTCTCTAAACAGCACCACCTGCTGGGGACCGAGTATTCAGTCACATGAGCCCTTGGGAACATTTTGCATCCATCCAAATGGTAAATCACACACTGAGGAGGCCATGAGGATGGGAGGTAGTTGGTTAGGCGCGATGGGGCCACAAGCCACCACCACAGCTGGAAGGGGTCAAGAGTGGCTCCCCCAACCCCTGCCCTCCCCCAGCCTTGGAGGGAGCAAAGCACTTCCACAGCTTGACCCGGCCCAATGAAACTGATGTCAGACTTCTGTCTTCCAGAACCACAAGACAATGAAGTGTTGTTTGAGGCCATCAAGGTTGTGGCTTTTTGTTACAGCAGCCATGGGGACCTGATATGTATGCCTGCTTTGGTATCAGAACCAGGAGCAACTGTTGAGTTGGGTCAACCTCTGCCCTAAAGCTTATCAAGATAAGTGGTTCAGAAGGGCCAACACTAGACAAGGGCCATGTGGAAAGGGAGCCAATATGGGCCATAGAGAGACTGAACCATAAGGGCTACCTTGAGGAACAGAAACCCCAGCAAGAAGCTAGAGATAAGCCATGCCTGGAGACTCAGGTCTATTATCCCAGATATCCAGGAGACTGAGGCAGGAGGATCATGAATTCAAGGCCTACCTGGACTGCAGAGTGAGTTCAAGGCCCTAGGCAACTTAGTGAAATCCTGTTTTAAAATAAAAAGTAAAAAGAGGGCTGGGAACACAGCTCAGCAACAGAATGCTTGCCTGGCTTGTTCAAAGCCCTGGGTTCCAATCCCAGGATAGAGAAAAGAAGACGCTGGAGGGAGATCCAAGAGAGTAGAAGTCTCAGTGACCACACAGAAGGGGTCAGGGAAGGGCCAAGCACAGGTCTCCCCTTTAGCCAGGCCCAGAGAATGCAAAGCTGACCCCAGGTAGGGTTTCCATGGCCCCTTGGCCTACTCCCAGCTCCAACCTTGTAAGCAGAGAAGTGGGGAACAGAGCCAGGCAGGAAAGGAGGAACAGTCGGCCTCTCCCCTTTCCCATGCCGGCTTCCAGCCCTAAGCAGGCTCAGCTGGAGCAGGGAGGGGAATGGGATGTTAAAATTTAGAGTTTTGACTAACATCTTGGCCCGAACATCCAAATTCCAAATTGAGACTGTTTTCCATTTCAAGTGACCATTGGCCAGCCTGTTTCCTAAGAGTTGCAGAAAAGTGTGTGCCGGCCAGGGTTTTCAGCCCCGGGCCAGGGAACATGAATCTGGCTGGATGAACCTTAAAGGAGACTGTAGGACAATACACCGAGTTCTCCTTCCAAGATTACGGCAACTGAGGCCAGCAAAAACATCTCGGTGGAGCTTAGAGCAGAGTTCCCGTGAAAAGAAAAAATGCAAATTTGTTTTCAGTATCACTTGCAAGCTTCCTGAGCAGAACCCTTGGCCTGGAATGACTTGTATTGACGTCAGCTGAGTTCACCATATCAGGGCAGCTGCAGCTCTTGCCTGGCGGAGGCCCCAGGGACAGAAAACACACTGGCTTTGTTTCATGGGAGATTAAAAACATTTGCTGCCTGGGCCATAATTCTCAAGCCCTGTTATCACTGGGGCCAGGAATACCGAGCAAAAAAAAATTACAGCCTACATCAAAACCAAGGGGAGGCAGGCCTGGTAGCATAGGCCTGTCATCCCAGCTACTTGGGAGACTGAGTAGATGGATCACAGGTTCAAGGCCAGGTTGTACTATAGAGTGAGTTCAAGGTTAGCCTAGGAAATTCAGTGAGATCCTGTCTTGAAATAGAAAGTAAAAAAAGGCTAGAGATGTAGCTCTGGGATAGAGCACTTGATAGCATGCACAGAGCTGGTTCAACCTGTATCACAAAGGCAGGTGGCGGGGGGGTGGGTGGAGAGGCTTCGGAGACAGAGGTCATGGTCAGCAGGGCCCTACCAGACCTGGGTATCTTATCTTTGCCTATTCTGGAAGGCAAAGGAGGCTCTGGTACTCTTTTGAATTCAGTCTTCTGGGTGGCACTGTCCTGTCTCCCCACACCTTCAGGGGGACTGGATCCGGGCAGCCTCACCCAGGTGAACACCTCTAGCCCCTGGAGTCCCAGCAAAGTGCAAGGAGGGATGGATGGGGTTTATGGTGGGAATACTGACTGTCCTGTAGCCCACACTGGATCAGAGAAGTCCTGGAGATGAACTTTCTATTCTCTCTCTCTCTCTCTCTCTCTCTCTCTCTCTCTCTCTCTCTCTTTTGCTTGGTGTATGTGTACATATGTGTATACATGTGTGTGCTGGTACACATGCCTGTGCATATGTGTGTGGAGGA
>NW_008349596.1:133787-133868 GCF_000622305.1 Nannospalax galili | reverse complement strand
TCTCTCTCTCTCTCTCTCTCTCTCTCTCTCTCTCTCTCTCTCTCTTGCTTGGTGTATGTGTACATATGTGTATACAAGTGT
>NW_008349596.1:121703-132429 GCF_000622305.1 Nannospalax galili | reverse complement strand
TAGCAACTTCATCCTGCTGACTTGTACTACTTTTGTTGCCTGAATTCTCTCTGGGTCTCCTGCATGATCAGACAAATCATATAACATATTTTATGTGTATTTATTAACTTACAAAGGAATGAGTACCCAGTGCCTAACCCCCCCTCCAGCAGGGACTCAGAGCCGGCCTTATCAGACCATGCCACGCCCATAGTTCCCCACTAGCATTTGCTCATGCCTCAGGGGCCAGCGATCTTGCCCCAGGTCCACAGGGAGTCAGTCCATTCTGTCTTTGAGTTGCTGCGCTGGCTGCGAGTTTCCTACACCACCACGCTCTACCAGCGGCTCCTGGCTTCCATCCCAAGATGACTCCCAGCTCCCCTTCCTCCTTCCCGTGCTTGTCAGGCCCTGCCCATTGGAGGAACCAGCCAATCAGGAGACATAGACTTACATACATGCAGCAAAACACTCATACACATAAAGAATAAAAATAAGTAAATAAAAATTTAAAAATAAGAAAAGAAACCCTCATGGGCTGAGGTTGCTATGATCTATGGTAAATTATTGCTGTTAACCTCTTAACTGTGCTTAATTTTTAAATGAAACTTTATCCTAGGTGTGTGTACAGAGAAAACAATGTAAGCGGGGTTTCACAGTCTGTAGTTTGAGCCATCCACGGGGCATCTCAGTCCCAGGAGGGAAAGGGACCCTGTACTGTTGCTATTTCTGATGGTCAGGGCTGCTAGCTTCACTTCCCTTTCTGGAGTCTGAGGAAACCCATAAGGTTCTGAAGATTCACATCACAGATCATTTCCCCAGAGCTGGGGACTTTCCTCGGGGAAGACAGACTATGGAGGAAAGAATTGGTTTGGTGGTGGTGGTGGTGGTGGTGTGTGTGTTACATGCAATGTGTGTACAGGGTGCATGCATGTATACATGAGGCTAGAGCAAGTTGAGGTGCCCTGCTCAATCCATCTCCTTGGTCCTTTGAGATAGGGTCTGTCACTAAAACTGAGCTAGTCTGGTAGCCAGCAAACCCAGTGACTCTTTGTCTCCCCCATCAACACTCTTGGGTTTATAGACACGAGTGACTATGCCTAACTTTTAACACGGATGCTGGGGATTCGAACTCAGATCCTTATGCTGGCACTACAAGTGCTTTTACCCACTGACCCATTCCCCTAGCCCTGCTATCCTTAGGTTAATCCATCTTTTATTCACAGTTATAAAGTTTGGCAAAATTATGGAGAGACTAGAAGCTTTTTTGAAAAGTTAATAAACGCATACCAAGTGGCCAAAGAAAACCCAGTCTTGAGCAAAGGATGGGCTTGCCAACAGTATACACTTGACCCAGAGGCAGATTTATGGTGGTACCAAGAGAAGGGAATCAGAAGAAGTCTTGCCACCCCCACCAACATGCTGCATGATATTGAAATGATTCGGATATGGGTTCAATAGTACAATGAGGTTGAGGGTGGCATGCCAGAGTCAAGATGCCATCACTGTCTGCGAATGTCAGACTCACTTCCAAGAGCCAGGCTGCCTGGGCCTGAACTAAGTCCAAACCTGTGCGCTATGATTCATCAAAGCCCGTCTGTGTCCCCTGGAAAAGGAGACCATCGATGCCTACTGCTGGTTACTTTTCTCTCTCTCTTCTTTTTGAGACAGTTTCTTGTAGCCCAGGTGAGCACTAATATTGAACTGTAACCGAGGCTGACCTTGAATTTCTGATCCTCCTGCCTCTCTATTTCCTGAGTGCTGGAATTATAGGCATGTGCTACCACACCTAGTTTTATGTGATACTGGAGGTGGAATCCATGGAGCAGGCTTCATGCTTGCTTGGCAAGCTCTCTACCAACTGAGCCACATGCCCGGTCCCTGTATTATTTACTTCGCTCATCGCCGTGACAAAAAAAATTCCTTAAGTTGATGGAAGAAACTTAAGGGAGGAAGGGTTCATTTTGGTTTGTGGTTTTAGGGGATACAGTTCATCATAGAGGGGAAGGGTGGCAGCTGAGGGGTCAATCTATGACAGCTGGAGCTCCTTGAGTGCCTGGCTATATCTCCAAGGGTCAAGAAGTACAGGGAGGCTGGGGCCAGAAGTTGGACCAGGCAATAACCCTCAAAGACCACCTGCAACCTACTTCCTCCAGCTTAGTACCATCTCCAACATTTTCATAACTTCATAGGGTTATGAGGTAGAAAAAAATACTGTGTGGTAAAGTGACTGGCCTAGCCCATTGCACAGAGGAAATGTGCAATGATGTCAGCTATGATATGTGCGTGAGACAGACAGAGACACAGACAGACACAGAGAGTCTCACACTGTAGCCAGCCTGGGCTCACCATGTAACCAACTGGCCTTGAACTCACATTAGTCCTTCTGCCTGTCTCTCAAGCGGTATGTGCCATTATGGTCAGGCTTTTCATTCTCCTTTGTGTGTGTGTGGGGGGGTGTGCATGTATGTGTTCATGTTTGTGTATGTAGTGCACACATGTGGAGGCCAGAGGTTGACATCAGGTGTCTTCCTCAGTCATATTCCATCTCATTGTTTGAGACTGGGTCTCTCTCTGAGCCTGGAGCTCACCAGGTCACCTAGGCTGTCTATCTGGCAACTCCAGGGATCCTCCTGACTCCTCCTCCCCAGTGTGGATGTTACTGGCACCCACTGCCATGCTGGGTTTTTACATGGATGCTGGGGAGCTGAATTCAGGTCCCCATGCTTGTGCTGCAAGGGCGTTAGCTACTGAGCACCCCCCCCCATCAGCCCTCCCATTCTTATTGAATCTGACAGTCACAGACAGTCCACAGAGGAGGTAATAAGTGTTTGAGGCATCCTAAAGAACTTACAAATGAGGAAGTTGTGCTGTTTCATGGAAAGGAATAACATTTACAAAGACACAGACTCATAATGTCATAATGTTGTACAGCATGTTTGAAAACCAGCATGGCCATGCCTGGGCAGGGGATTCTAGATTGTCTAAGAAAGCAGGATGAAGCTGGGTGTGGAGATGCACACCTTTAGTCCCAGCACTCAGGAGGCAGAGGCAGGTTAATCTCTGTGAGATCAAGGCCAGCATGGTCTACATAGCAAGTTCTAGACCAGTTACAGGGAGACCCTATCTCAAAGAAATAACACAACAACAACGAAAGAAAGCAGGCTAAGCACAGGCCAAAGGAACAAGTCAGTAAGTAGGATTCCTCCATGGTCTGTGCTTCAGTTCCTGCCTCCAGGTTCCTGCTCTGTGTAGCTCCCCTCCATGATGAAATGTAAGGTTTAAGATGAAATAAGCCCTTTCTTTCCCCAAGTTGCTTTTGGTCAGTGTTTTATCACAGTAGTAGAAAGCAAACTAGAACCCTCCCTAAGTGCCCGCCCCCATGCTCAAGGGGACAATAATACCTACACTACGGAGTCAGCGAAAAAGTCCAGGTCAGAAGACACTAAATACTTTAGGCTTGACAAGTCATACTGTTTCTGTGGCAACTACTTAACTCTCCCATTGCAACATAAAAGCAGCCACTGACAATACACAAACAAGTTCCAGTAAAACTTTATTTATAAAAACAGGCCATGGCCCAGATAGGGCAGGCAGTACTTTGTCCATCTCTGTTTCAGACTGACAAAGAAATCTGACCTCCCTGTTCTTGTTTTTATCACCCTTGTCTTCTGCATCCCTAGATAGATCCCTTTCTCCCACCTCAAAGTTCTTGGACATTGTGAGCTGTGTGATGTCTGGGCTCCCCTTCATCCAAACTCCAGAGACTAAGAGGCAGAGAGAAAATTTGCTTGGCACAGTGAGAACTGCTTTTCTCAAGAGTCCAGTGTTTTAGTAATCAATCAGTCAGAGAGAAATATCTCCTTAAGCACATGGTGATGTTATCCCAGAGTACAGGGTGGCTGGATCCTTGTCAAGAGCATGTGGGCAGATGAGAAATCCCCTGTCCCTACTGCCTGGGTCCCAGTCTCAGTTTCACACAATTCCAGCCATGTGTAATCCTTGAGAGTCATATTTTCTGTGTTCATTTGAACAATGAGGAAATTCAAGAAATGGCAACATCTTCATGTGTACCACAGAGTATCTCAGCCAGGGCTTCTGGGAGATATCTTGAAGGAAGTCATGGGCATGGGCACGAGAACTAGCCTCGGGGTCAGTTTGGCCAGGGAGGAAGGGGAACCCACATGGTGACCGATGAGTGGAGCCAAGGAAAGGAATGGGGAGGTCCTAAGACAGTTTGAAATGCAGAAGGCAGTTGACTGAAGACTCAGGATTTTTGCTGTGATGGTAAGGATGCGGTGCTCTGTGCATGGTGCAGGTCAGAGTCAAAAGGTTAGAGTCATCAGGGGCTGGACAGGGACGTAAAGTGAGTCAGTGGGCTTGATATAGCCACAAGGTGATATACATAAGACAAACCAGCAAGTATGTGCGCCTGGGGATGCTGGTACTCAGCTGACAGTACTATTGCCATCAATCTCAAGGGCTCAGCTAGTTGATCTTAAGAAGGCCAGAGAGTCTGGAGAGATGGCGCAACAGTTAAGAGCACTTGCTGCTCTTCCAGAGGACCAGAGTGTGGTTCCCAGCACCCAAGTCTGGAGGCTCACAACCACCTGTAACTCCAATTTCAGGGGATCTGACATCCTCTTCTGACTGTTACAGGCACCTGCATACATGTGGCATGCACGTGTACACACACACACACACTAATAAAATAAATCTTTTTCAAAGAGTGCTAGACCAGAAATTAAGCCAGGCACATGCCTGTAATTTCCTCCCAAAACACTGCCATCAGCTGGGGACCAAGTGTTCAAACTCATGAACCTGTGGGGGAACATTTCACACTCAAACCATAAGAAACAAAACATCAAGAGGAAACTAAACAATTAGATTTTATGTGAAAGCTCCTGTTTTTTAAAAACTGAGTAGTAAGAAATTTTTTAATTAAAATCATGCCAGTCAAACAAAAACATCTGTTGCGAGTCTATCAAGTGTGAGCAAGGTGGGCAATTTCAGGAACTGTTCTGGAGTTCACGGCAAAGTCACTCCAAGTCCTGCAAACAAAGCCTCCTACAACAGTGGTCACTGACAGCTTCACCTGGAACTGGGACTTCCAGTTAAAGACAGAGTACCCAATTTAATTTGAATGTTAGTTAAATAGCAAATACCTTTTCAGTATATACTGCAGTTATTGCCTAGGACTACTTTTACTCTCCACAATTGTTTGTTTTCATCTGAAATTCAATTCAAATTTATCTAGGCAGCTTACATTTTTAATTTATTTCGTGTGTGTGTGTGTGTGTGTGTGTGTGTGTGTGTGTGTATGTGTGATGGAGGGGTTACATGCATGCCACAGTGTGCATGCGGAGGCCAGAGGACAATTTTGTGGAGTTAGTTCTCTTTCTACTCCAAGGATCAAACTCAGGCAATGAGGCTTATACAGTAAGTGCCTTTACCCACTGAACCGTCTCACCCATCCACATCTTGCATTTTATTGGCTCTTCTTTCTAGACCCCTAGCTAGTGAGCCTCAACGGGCAGGAAGCTCCACCTTCAGAGACACAGAGTCCATGAAGCAGATGTCAAAGAAATGAAGAGACCAGTTCACAAGTCTGAGCATCTACCAGGCATGTCTAAACCTTTGAAAGTGTAATATGATGTCACCTACAAAGTTCACACTCAGGAGCCTCCAAGTTGGGCTGGGGAGATGGCTTTACCCACCAGGGAAAAGCACTTGCCATGGTGACTTGAATTCGGATCCCCCAAAACCCACCCAAAAGCCAGATGCAGTAGAGCTTGTGTCTGAATCCCAGCACTCCTACGGCAAGCTAGGAGGTGGAGATGTGGAATCCCCAGAAACTCATGGGCCAGCTAGCCTGGTGTTCACAACAAACAAGAGACCCTGTTTCTAACAAAGTAGAAGATGGGGACTGACATCCAAGGTTGTCCTCTGACCTCCACACTCACACGGTGACACACAAATACACACAATCATATCATACACACACAAAAGATTTTTCAAAAGAACCACAAAATGAGTCTATGGAAACAGCTCAGTGTTCTAAGTAAATTCATGATTTTGTGTTTGGCCGCATTCCTGGCTATCCTCAGCTGCATGCGGCCCACAGGCCTCAGCTTGGACACACCTGAAAGGGGTCCTCTAATGCTCTTGGAGACTGGGTAACACACCCTTGATGTCTAAGGACAGCTGTTCAGCAGCCATCTCTCCCTTCCTCGGTTGTAGATTCTTTGTTCCTCTGAGTCTGTTTCTTCATCTCTTGAATGGACATAAGATCACCAGTCACCCCAAAGAAACTGAGTCACTGTGTGTGATTAATTACTAGAGGGAGGAGGACTGGGGGGGGAGGGAGCAAGGTAGCCTGCACCTCGGGGTCCCCCACCTGGAAACAGCAGGGTCAGCGGCTTAACCAGATCTGTTTCTGTAGGGATGACAGACAGATACTGTAATCTTGAGAGCTGATGCCAATCTCCTGCTTGTGGAAGTCAGAAGTCAACCTCATGCATCACTCTCCATCTTATGTTTTTGAGACAGTTTCTCACTTGTCCAGAGCACTCTCCTGTTATCTGTCTCTACCTCCCCAGTGCCAGGATTACAGGTGCACACGACTGCACATGTGTTTGTACATAGCGCTCTGGACTGTGGTCCTCACACTTGTACTGCAGACCCTTCCACCTGAGCCATTTCCCCAGCTCCCTCTGAGTCTTTCAAGCAGGAGCACATGTGACTGTGGTTCAGAAAGGAGGACAGCTGTTTCCCCAGCTGGGCGGTCAATGAGTCACAATGACAAAGAGAAAGGAACCACAGACCACTAAGCTGGATGGGCCCAAGGAGAGGATGAGGTCCTGCCTAGCAACCAGCTTTGCCAAAACAGGCTGACCATGTAGCCATCCAGACAAGGGAAGATATTCTGAAGAGAGATGCTTGTGCCCCTCATTTTGGTTAACAGACTCTTGAAAATGAGGGTTTCCAAGGAATTGAAATTTCCCCAGGGTCTCAGGCTGGATAAGGAAAAGCCTGGAGCCTGGTGCAGCCAGAGGGGAGCTTGTAGAGATCTCACACCATTCTGACGCTTGTCAGACCACCTTTCAGGAGAGACTGGAGCCTAGACAATGATGGTTAGTGATGGGCAGGACCACAGCTGGACCAGGACTGCTAAGATGCATGCCTCTTGCTCTTGATTAAACCCCATGTCACAACCCAAAGATGGACTTGGGAGTCCCTGGATCTCTTTGTTACTCTTCCTAGTGGCCACAGCAAATACATCTTTCTCTGCTTTTCACTATGACTTTTCCCTTTGTTGTTGCTGTTGTTTTGAGACAGAGTCTCCCTGTAGCCCCAGATGGCCTAGAACTCACTGTGTAGACCATCCCAGATTGGCCTCTGTCCCATAGAGATCCACATGCCTCTGCCTCCTGAGTGCTGGAATTAAATGCCTATTGAGGGTGGTGGTGGAGCCTAGATGGTTGGCATTTCTAGGGCCCAGGCTTTTACCCTAACAACATTAGTATTCGCCCTATAATCCCTCCAACCACTTGTGCACAAGAAGTTGAAATTCTTTGCCTAGCGATTGAATTTACAAGCTTTTTTTATGGTAATGAATTGGAATTGAACACACACTGAAAAGCAGCTCAAATCACTACAAAGAGAGGTGGAAAACACAAACCTCCCTCCACCCTCCCAAAAGCCCCACCTCCAAGTTGACAGCATTATCCTCCTGAAACTACAAGCTCTGTTGAAGTGCCATAGGTTAATTACTGCTGCAGAGGAAATCGTGCTGATTTGCATCAATTCTCACAGACTGCAATGAGTGCCTGTCTGTCGTTCCAACGGAGCAGGTCTGGTTTTGCCTGCTGGCCCCTCTGCTTCCAGATGGGGGACTCTGAGTTGCAGGCTGCCTCTCGGCTCCCACCAATGATGCCTGCTCCTTTGGGTAATCAATCATACACAGTGACTCAGCTGCCTTGGGGCACCTTTGACAATCTGGTTACCTGTTCACCTCTACTACGCCCATCTGATTCTGAGCCTCCCACCTTCCCCTTATGTCAGTGGTGGCGGCAGCAGCAACTGCTCTAACAGTTGCTGCAGCATGGGGCCCCATGCAAAGCCAGTCACTCTATGTCTCTCTTAGGTAAGTCCCATGCATGTCTAGTGAGCTCACCAATCACTATTAAAGCTACCTTTTCTCCCAAGAACCAGGCCTTTTAAAACAACAGCTCCAACTTGATAGGGGATGCTAAGCAGAGAACAAAAAGAGCCATTTGTAGCCAGGTGCTTCCCAGACACCATTTGGGACATAACGCATCTTCCTCATGAAAATACATGATCAGGGCAGGGAGGGGCGTCAGGAGATGGCTCAGCAGGTAAAGATGTTTGCCACCAAGCCTGACAAACAGCATTCAACCTGAGCCTGCAGAAAGTTGGGTCTTAGGCGAAAGGGGGTGACCTGTGAACACTGTCACTGTGGGAACTGAAAGGCACAGGGCGTGACTGCACAACCTGAGGACTTGGCCCCGGTTCTCAGATCACAAAGGGTTTGAGCAGTCACTAGCTATTTGTCCACCTGTGTGAATAGCAGGGTCTCTTTTTGTTCCCAGAAAGGAAAAGCCTGTAATCCACACATTGATATGCAAATGTGTGTTTACTCAGGTGCTGTTCCTAGCGAGACAGGCCCAGAAAGAGATCCACTTTGCAGGTCACTTTGTTGCTCCCACATCTCTAGGCTACTTATAGAGCTTTAAAGAGAACTTCTGGGTTCGAACCTCAGTACAGCACACATACACACACACATACGCACACACACACACACACACACACACACACACACACACACACACTGGAAGGAAGGAAGGGAGGGAGGGAGGGAGGGAGGGAGGGAAAAGTAGTTCTCAGTTCAATGTTTAGAACTATACAATTCATAAAGAGAAAAAGAAAGAAACTAAAGAGTTCTGACCCCCCTGAAACTAGCCAGCAAAAATCTGTCATTAAGTCATTTTAACAGACTAGTATGTTTGCATTAGTAGATAGATGTGAGCTGTTGAATTTGTTGTTTTGGAAATTTTTAAAAATTTTTCTTTCTAAAAATATTATGTGTATGAGTGTTTTGTTTCCATGTATGTAAGTCCACCACATGTGTGCAATGCCTGAAGAGGCCAGATGAGGGTGTCAGGTTGCCTGGAATTGGAGTTAATGGACCAAACCCAGGTCCTCTGTAAGAGCAGTCAGCACTGTTAACCCTGAGCCCGCTCCCTATCCTTGTTTCTTTGTTTTGGGGAATGTTTTTGGGTTTTTTAAATTTTTTATTTATTTTTTATTTTTACTTTATGTGTATGAGTGTTGTGCCTACATGTACGTAAGTGCACCTGTGTCATGCAGTGCCGTGGAGCAGACAGAAAAGGGTGTCAGATCCCCTGGAACTGGAGTTTTGGACAGTTGTTAGCTGCCATGTGGGTGCTGGGAATTGAACCCAGGTCCTTTGCAAGAGCAGTCAGTGTTCTTAACCACTGAGCCGCCTCTCTAGCCCCCTGGGTTTTTTCAGTACTGGAGGGTCTTGCACATGCTACACAAGGACTTCATCACTAAGCTCCATTTTCAGCCATTTTTCTAAAACGTGTTTTGACACAGTCTTAAGCTGACCAGAAGAAAACAGACTCTGTGATCTTCTTGTATTGCTAGAATTACAGGTATATGTCTCAGGGAGCCCTGTTGGTGTTTCATTATGTATACTAAGTACTTCCCATTGGCCGGTAACTGGCTGGATGCAGGTGCACTGCCTGTAGGAAAGGATCCATGGATCCTCCCTGTGGAGTGGATTTTGCTCACACTCCTTAGAAAGGCTTCAGCACTCTGCCATTCCAAAGTACTTAACTCAGCACTGTGCTTCTTACAAGCCTCCACTTGCTTTATACTCATGGGCTTAGCAGAGTGCCTGGCTTAGGAGGAGGTCGGTGACATTTGAGGGTGGGGATAGGGGGCTGAGCAGAAGAATAAAGTCCACCCTGGATAAAGCAAGGCTTGGGAGTAAAGGCAACAAACACCAGCAGATGCACTTAGAACAGAGACTCACAGGAGAAGGCCAGCCTTTGAGCCACCTGAGTATGCAAAATGCAGTCACTATCTGCAAAGAATTTGGCACCAAATGTGGCATATCATATGACCTGTTTATAGGGATTGTCCTGAAAAATGAGAAAGGTCAAAGACTCTAGAGGTGTCAGCAATGACTAACCTGGTTAGCTAAGGTGAAGAGTTACCCAACCTGGCTTCAGGGCAAAGTCAGATGGGCACTCACAAGTGCTGTGGATGCTGACAACTGTGTGGGGCCAGGTCTCTTTGTTGAGTGCCTAGCTATACACTAATCTCATTCTGCACTGCACGGTAAGCAGCCATGGGCACTTAAGGAGCTGACACACCATTAGCTGTGCCTTGGCTAATAGCCATGCCCAGTTTCCTAGTGTCAGGGGATACTGATGTTCTACAAGCCCCTCAGGCCTCCCAATTCCCACCTAGCAGCTGCTGACCAATGCACTGGGCAAAATATAACCCACACCAAAGCCAGAACTCTGTCACCTCATAGCATGTCTTACCCCAGGAAACCTCAAACTTATACTCCAGTAGGGAAAAAAGGACACCATCTCTGACCATGGCCAATGGACACTGCATTCTGGGCAGTGTAGTTTGCTTGTGTGTGTGTGTGTGTGTGTGTGTGTGTGTGTGTGTGTGTACGTGCACACACGCA